>NC_143151.1:11109123-11173801 GCF_041381405.1 Jatropha curcas | reverse complement strand
CCCACACGTAAAGGATTCGTGGGGGTGATGCTTGCCATTTCATGGACTTTGCCAGCTTGGCTAGGCTTCTCGTATTTTGAGGAACCCGAGTCTTCTTTCAGTTGCCCCATTTGAATTAAATCCTCTACCTTTGTAGCAGTGGCAATGAGTGACTGGAAGGTTGGTAAGTATTGGGTTTGTAACTGTTGTTGGTAGACAGGCTGCAGGTTCTTTATGATTATGTCTACCTGTTCTTGTTCAGAAGGCCGGTTGATCATTTGAGCGACCTTGGTCCTTTTCCTTGTAAGGAACGAGGGAAAAGGTTCATTGTTTTTCTGTTTGGTGGTGTCCAGTTTTTTTCTCATTTTCTGAGCTTCTGGCTCAGAAGCAGGCATGTCATCCAGGTTAAGGGTAGGATTTGTCGGTTTTGCGACAGGTCCTTGATTGGAAGCAGCAGGTCCACTTCCCTCACCGGAAGCCCCACTTCCATTACCATTACCCAATTCAGCTATCAAGGCAATCCTTTGGGCAGCCAATGCCTCATTCATTCTGGCCTCCATTCTGGCCTCCATTCTGGCCTCGAGTTGTTCTATAAGGTTTTTGATGTCAGAAAGTGATGCCATTGGTGCAGTTGAGATTGGTGAGGTCGGTGATAGCACAGTAGGTGTGGTTGGCACTAATGTTGGCACTTGAACAGGGGGTACCTATAAGTGTAAGGGTAACTGGATTAAGGGTATAGTAGTATCAGGGTAGCTGATATGAGAGAGAATGACTCTTTGTCCAACTGTGCATGACTGACAAACAGAAGGATATTTTTGTGTTCCTCTCCTTTCTTCTCTCTTTTTTTTTTTTCTTTAATGCTTATGGTATGTCGTGAATGCGCACAACAACACGTCATAATTTATTTTAATGAGATGATTCGTACCATTGGGAGCATACAGTCCTAAAGGATAGGTTCTATAGGCTATGACACAAAATAGAGAATCGGTTTATTAAGGGACCCTTGAGCCTTGAGCATGGATATACCTAATCACATGTGAAACAAAGAGTTTCGCGTGGGTCCAACGGTACGCATGCCCATGGGCCATTCCCAAAAGGATTAGGGATGGTTTGCGGCAACAGGGAGGACGCTTTGGCTGTCCGTCGACATAATCAAAGAGACCTGCCGATCAGCGCTACTTGCTATCCAGACTCAGAAGTTTGAACAGAAGGAGAAGAAATTCATTTGAAGTTCATTTTTTATGCAATGGAGAAAAGGATTCTCAATCGTGCAAATAAATCAACAAGTTTTAATGTCTTAATCACATTTTTCAATTAAGTCCGGATTTATCAAGTATTCTTAAGGAAAGAACACTTGATTCGTATTAGGGTACCCTGCAAAACAAAGCATAATAAAATGATGCCTTAAAGAAAGGCCGGTTAGTTTTCACAACAATTGTAGTCCACTTTATGCAAATTATTTACATAGTTCCCCAGCAGAGTCGCCAAACTGTGAACCCCTTCCCAAAAAGCACATAGGCATGTGATGCATATGATGAATGAGAAGAAATACACGTGATGTGTGTGAGTCGCCACCTTGTTTAATTATTTTAGGGTAAACTAGGAAAAAACCCTAAGTGACTCCATTTTTAATTAACCTAATTAATAGATTAATTATCCCAATGATTAAGGTACAATCTACGAACCCGAGATGGATCCCGAGACTATGTCATGCTGATGAACTAACCGATGAATGAATGCTTTGCAAGGTGAATGATGGATTAATGAAATGTTTGAGTGATTTTGACTTGCCACCCGGGGTGAAATCCCGAACGTGCCTACGTACTTCCGTTTGAATGGAAGATCAAAGTCAACGTAGTTCGATAGGCCTCTTTTAAAGGGCTTTGAATGATATGCTTAATGCATGGGTGTGTGTATGCTTAGTGCATGATTTTGTGTATGCTTTGTGCATTTTGTGTGTATGCTTTGTGCATGATTTTGTGTATGCTTTGTGCATTTTGTGTGTATGCTTTGTGCATGATTTTGTGTATGCTTTGTGCATTTTTGTGTGTATGCTTTATGCATGATTGTGTGTATACTTCGTGCATTTTGTGTGTATGCTTTGTGCATGATTTTGTTTAGGCATTTCGCCAAAAGATCGATTGATTCGATTAGGCGTGTTGCCAAAAATGTGGATTTTAATGGCTTTTAGCCAAAATGATTTGATTTAGGCAATTGTTGCCAAAATGTGCGATTTAGGCGATTGTCACCAAAATGGTTGATTTTAAGGCCTTTGGCCAAAATGTGTTGTTTTAGGCAATTGTTGCCAAAATGTGCGATTTAGGCTTTAATGCCACGATTATCAATTAATCGGGCGTTCGAGCTTAATCACAATTTATTGTCGAGACTTGATTGATTAAGGCTTTTAGCCACAATTATTGATTAATTGGACTTAAGCCGGATTTGTTCGAAATAAGGCAATTGAACCGTAGTTATTAATTAACTAGGCTCTCTTAGCCAATATTGTCGGATTTAAACTTTAATACCACGATTATTGATTAACCGGGCATTTAAGCTTAATCAAATTAATTAAGGCAGTTTATTTACCAAAAATAATGACGTGGATGCATTTATGCAATTGTAGAATTATTAAGAGTAGAAGAGAAATATGCATGAAGTGTTAAAATTAAATAGGCAGAGTTTTGTTTACATACCTGATTTAATCGACGACCGCTTCTTAACTCCGGATTAAGCTCCTCGCTTAGGAAATATTAATTAATTTTAATTTGTTTAATTTTAATGGTCAAATATCACAATAAAAATGCAATAAAAATTAAATTAAATGCAAAAAGCGGTAAAGAAAACACAAGGAGCGTGAGAGGGAGAAGGATTCGTCCGTCAATACAGACAGGTGTACCAGAAAATGGCTGAAAATGGCCTATTTATAGGCCATTTTCGGGTCCCGGGCGCAGGTGCGCCGGTGGAGGGCGGCAGGGGCCCGGTGGGGCAGGTGGGATCGGCGGCAGGTGCCGCCCAGGAGGGCGGCAGCTGCGCCCTGTCGGTGGGGCGGCAGGCCCCGCCATGCTGGGCGGGGGTGCCGCCTAGGAGGGCGGCAGCTGCCGCCCAGTCGGTGGGGCGGCAGGCCCCGCCTGGTTTGGGCGGCAGGTGTCGCCCAAGCTGGGGCAGGTGCCGCCCAGGGGCGTGGGGGGGCCAGGCCCGCCTGCGGGGCGACAGGCCCCCGCGTGCTGGCGGCACGCCTCGCCTGCGCGTGGCGACAGGCCCCGCGCGCGCGCGCGGCAGCCCCGCCGCGGGGGCGACAGGCCTCGCCCGCGCGCGCTGGGCGGCAGGCCTCGCCCGCGCGGGGCGACAGGCCTTGCCCGCGCGCACGGCAGGCGCCGCCCGCGCGGGGCAACAGGCCTCGCCCGCGCTGGGCGGCAGGCCTTGCCCAGGAAGTGGGGCGGCAGGTGCCGCCCAGGCTGGGCGGCTGCTGCAGCCGTGCCCGGCGGCCGGCGGCAGGCGCCGCCGTGCCCGGTGTGGACACCGTGCCTCGCTCCGAGGGCCTTTTTGGGAGTTTCGGACCTCCGAAAAATATTCCGGGACCTGTTCCGCGATCCTCGCGATATTCCGGACGTTTTAAGTACCATATTGACATATTTTCGGTGAACTTCCGAAATAGCCTCCGGTCCGGCCGGACTGTTTGCAGTTCGGGAAAACAGGCTTTCTGAGCCTCAAAATTTGGGTATTCACAAATTGATGCAAAAAATGAATTGAAACTAACAAATAAGAAGACAAACACAAAGAAACAAGAAGAAACAAGAAAACATATAATCACAAACCCTAGAACTAAGATAAATAAGAATTTACCTTAATCTTTGGCTCTGATACCAAACTAGCGCGGAACCCTATGGAAATTTATTCCATGAACTCTATGACAAGTTTTGGAAGAGATCCAAGATCAAACTAAACCCCCCTCTATGGCACCTAAAGCTTAAAGAAGCAAGAACACCAATAATAGAGTAAAAGAATAAGATAAACGCCACAATTAAATTGATAAGTTTACCTTGATTCTTGATGCAATTAGAAGAATGCAATCTCACACTCTCTCTAAAGCAAGAACACGCCAAAGCATGAAGAAGAAAGTCTCTCTTTATTAATTCATTCAATGTTGAATAATTACAATATAACAAGCTATTTATACTAATTCTAAGAGTTCCAGATCCTTAAAGGATTTAGATTAGTTAGTCTAAATCAGCTAAGGATACGGATTTAGCAAATCTAAACCAACTAAAAATCTTAACAACTTAAGGATTTGGATATCTAATCCAAATCAACTAAAGATTGGCTAAATCTAAACAAAATAAGGCTAAAATAATCAAGGGTGGCCGAATTGTAGGAGGCCCAACCCATTAACATTGCAAAAACTCAAAATAAGCTAACTAGTTTAATGAGAGGCTGAGGCGTGCACGGTCTGGGGTGTGCCAGTTGGCACGGGCGTGCTCCAAATCTAGTGTTGTTCTCGCGAGAGTCAGAGGCGTGCACGGTCTGGGGCGTGCTAGTCGGCACGGGCGTGCTTCAATTCAAGTGTTATTCTCGCTAGAGTCAGAGCCGTGCATGGTCTGAGGTGTGCTAGTTGGCACGGGCATGCTTGAAATCAAGTGTTGTCTCTCGAGAGTCAGAAGCTTGCACGGCCTGGGGCGTGCCACCTTGCACGGGCGTGCTAACCAAACACGGTCTAGGCTTGTCATATGTTGGAAATTCAGGTTCCAACTCAACATGTGCTTCCACTAATATGAGAAACTTAGGTGTTCCTTGAAGTTCTTCATAGCACTTGTTGAAAGCAAGGTCATTGAGCTCTTGTGTGATTTGTTCTTGAATGTATAAGGACATGGTTGCTCCATACTTCTTTGCACGGCTCCTCGTAATTGGTCCACTAGGAAGTACTAATGGATTGCCATTATTGTAGTCCTTGTTCCCTTGATCTCCATATGTGGTTGGTGATAGTGGATCCGTATCATCACACTGACGCGAATTTAGATTAGTTAGTCTAAATCAACTAAGGATAAGGATTTAGCAAATCTAAACCAACTAAAAATCTTAACAACTTAAGGATTTGGATATCTAATCCAAATCAACTAAAGATTGACTAAATCTAAACAAAATAAGGCTAAAATAATCAAGGGTGGCCGAATTATAGGAGGCCCAACCCATTAACAAAGCAAAAACTCAAAATAAACTAACTAATATTTCAAGAGGCAGTGGCGGGCACGGTCTGGGGCGTGCTAGTTGGCACGGGCGTGCTTCAATATAAGACTTCCTTCGTGAGAGGCAGTGGCTTGCACAGTCTAGGGCGTGCTTCAATGTAAAACTTCCCTCACGAGAGGCAGAGGCTTGCACGGCTTGGGGCATGCCAATTGGCATGGGCGTGCTTCAAGTCAAGTGCTTCCTCGTGAGAGGCAGAGGCTTGCACGGCTTGGGGCGTGCCACCTTGCACGGGCGTGCTAACCTGGCACGGTCTGGGGTGTGCCATATGCTGAAATTCAGATTCCATCTCAACTTGTGCTTCCATTAATGTGAGAAACTTAGGTGTTGTGAATACTCAAATTTTGACCTTGCTACAGTAAATTTGACTTTTCTACAGTAACTTTGACTTTGCTGCAGCAACTGTGCAAACAGTCCGGCCGGACCGGAGGCCATTTTGGACATTTATTGGAAATATGTCAATATGGTACTTGAAACGTCCGGAATTTCATGAGGATCGCAGAACCGGTCCCGGAATAATTTTTGGAGGTCGGAAACTCCCAAAAAAGCTCCCGGAGCGAGACATGGTGGCCACCAACAGCTACGGCGGCGCCGGCCGCCGGACACGGCGGCAGCTGCCGCCCAGCATGGGCGGCACCTGCCGCCCCACCGACTGGGCGGCACCTGCCGCCCTCCCAGGCGGCACCTGCCGCCCTCCCAGGCGGCACCTGCGGCCCAGCCT
Organism: Jatropha curcas; assembly: GCF_041381405.1. Classification (NCBI taxonomy): domain Eukaryota; kingdom Viridiplantae; phylum Streptophyta; class Magnoliopsida; order Malpighiales; family Euphorbiaceae; genus Jatropha; species Jatropha curcas. The sequence goes on along the minus strand of NC_143151.1, from coordinate 11,167,863 downwards.
CTTGGGCGGCATCTGCCGCCGAGCCAGGCGGCACCTGCCGCCCTGGACCCGAAAATGGCCTATAAATAGATCATTTTCAGCCTATTTTTGACACCCCTGTCTGTGTTGACGGACGAATCCTTCTCCCTCTCACGCTCCTTGCGTTTTCTTTACCGCTTTTTGCATTTAATTTAATTTTTATTGCATTTTTATTGTGATGTTTGAACACTAAAAATTGAACAAATTAAAATTAATTAATTCCCAAGCAAGGAGCTTAAATCTGGAATTAAGAAGTGGTCGCCGATTAAATCAGGTACGCAAATAAAATTCTGCCTATTTAATTATAGTACTTCATGCATATTTCTCTTCTACTCTCAATAATTCTATAACTGCATAATTGCATTCATGTTATCATTTTTGGCAAATAAACTGCTTTAATAAAACATGATTAAGTTTAACGCCCGGTTAATTAATAACCGTGGTCGTTAAGCTTAAATCCGACAATATTGGTTAAAGAGCCTAGTTAATTAATAACTATGGTTCGATTGCCTTTATTTCGAACAATCTCGCCTAAAAGTCCAATTAATCAATAATTGTGGCTAACGGCCTCATTTAATCACGTTTTTTGGCAACAAAATTGCCTACATTTAATCAATCAATTTTGGCAACTAATTGCCTACGGTCTAATCGATTTTTAGCAAACGAATTGCTTAAATCAACACTTTTTGGCCAAAGGCCTAAAATCAACCATTTTAGCGACAAATCGCGTTAAATCGACATTTTTGGCAAAATGCCTTTAAAATCAACCATTTTCGGCTCAAAGCCGTAAAATCGACATTTTTGGTAAAATGCCTTAAAATGAACCAATTGTCGGCCAAAGGCCTAAAATCAACCATTTTGGCGACAATCGCCTAAATCGCACGTTTTTGGCAACAATTGCCTAAAACAACACATTTTGGCCAAAGGCCTTAAAATCAACCATTTTGGCGACAATCGCCTAAATCGCACATTTTGGCAACTATTGCCTAAATCAAATCATTTTGGCTAAAAGCCATTAAAATCAACATTTTTGGCAACATGTCTAAAAATCAATCAATCTTTGGCGAAATGCCCAAACAAAATCATGCACAAAAGCATACACACAAAATGCACGAAGCATACACACAATCATGCATAAAGCATACACACAAAAATGCACAAAGCATACACAAAATCATGCACAAAGCATACACACAAAATGCACGAAGCATACACATAATCATGCATAAAGCATACACACAAAAATGCACAAAGCATACACAAAATCATGCACAAAGCATACACACAAAATGCACAAAGCATACACAAAATCATGCACTAAGCATACACACACCCATGCATTAAGCATATCATTCAAAGCCCTCTAAAAGAGGCCTATCGAACTACGTTGACTTTGATCTTCCATTCACACGGAAGTACGTAGGCACGTTCGGGATTTCACCCCGGGCGGCAAGTCAAAATCACATAAACATTTCATTTGGTCCAATTACATCATTCACCTTGCAAAGCATTCATCCATCGGTTAGTTCATCAGCATGACATAGTCTCGGGATCCATCTCGGGTTCGCAGACTGTGCTTTAAACATTGGGATAATTAATCTAGTAACTAGGTTAATTAAAATTGGAGTCACTTAGGGGTTTTTCCTAGTTTACCCTGAAATAATTAAACAAGGTGGCAACTCATACATTCACGTGCATTTCTGTCCTTAGTCACATGCATTCATATGCCTATGACATTTGGGGAAGGGGTTCACAGGTGTTCCCCATGCTTCCTTGAGCTTTGTGGTAGCGATTCCATATCAGCGTCGGTGGATATTCAACCTCCCAATCATCGTAATTGGTCGTAATATCATCGCAACATTGCGACCGATTTGTGTCTGTTGCAAAAATCGATCGCAAAATCGCATTTTTTTTTTTTTTGTAGTGGAAGCTCTCTATTTTTATGGAGCAAATGCTATAATATACAATAGCACTCACTCGCATCAGGCCAATAAGTTATTATAAGTTCTCTCATTTATAATTGATTTTAGATTAGGAACCAAATACTATCCATCCATGCATTTTTGAATGTGCAGCCTATGTTCAATTGCTCCACCACAACGCAATAAGATGGGTCCTCAAACCAGGTTCAAAAATATATTGGGTCTGAATTTATATCTATCTGTCTAGAACTTTAATAAATAAGAAAGTTATTTATACCAAATTTGCTAATTGTTATGGATCTCAAAATTAGGGGGAGAAAATAAGCAGCTAGAAGAATAATTGATTGAAAAAAATTATCGTTATTATATTTTGATCCTCATACAAGGCAGTGAGAATTTAAAATTTTAAAAGATAATTCATTTGCAAAATATTATATTTACTCATTCAAAAGGAGATTATTAAATCCCACATACTAGCTGCAAAATGCTCATATTAGAATTAAAGTTCTTGAAGGACAAACTGCTTATGCTAATGAGTCTAAGGCATGCCTGAAGCGTGGTAGACCCATGGGTTCCAAGGTAAAAATACTAGAAAAGAAAATGAGCAAATATTCAAGATGGTCAAGCTCTAGAGAGCAAAGTGTGGAAGAAGTCTCTAACATAAATAATAAGTTTCCAAAAACAGGTACCTAAAATGATTGAAAATGATGAGATCTCAATAAATTATGTCATGTCTAGACGGAGGTTGAACTGATATAAAAATAAACGTCGACGATATTTTTGTATATGATATAGCGATTGGTATCATAAAAAAATGAGGATCTTGAGTATTGTCTATTGGGGAACAGACATAGAATTGATTTGCCAAAAGAGAACGACAAATATGATATTTAATTTACTAGAAAATAAAATTTTAAAAATTGAATATGGACATCAAGAGATGTCAAGCAAGTAGAATACAATTATGTATTTGTGCGAAATTGAAATGGGGTCATGAGATATAAAGCAAACTTATTGCACATGTTTTTTTCATAAAGAACTGGCATTGATTATGAGGATAATACTTTCATGTGGTGGTTACAATTATAATTTGATATTTGATTAGTCTGATAATTTATGAAAATTATAAATGCGTCTAATGAATTAATGGTTGCTTATTTATATGCTAACTTGATGTAGATATCTATATGAAAATCTTTAAAGGATTTTAATTGCTTGAAACATAAAGTTAAACTCGAGAAAATTATTCACTCAAATTATATAGAGCTCTATATAGATTATTGGATAATGATATCCATGTAATACTAAAAAAATGCTTGAAGCTAGCAAATTGAGACCCCGAGAAATATATTCAAGATTTCTATATAGATTAAAGAAATCTCAAAAATATATGGTATAATTGCCTTAATGATGTTTATGGTTAAGAAAATATTATATTATTTTATGATTATATTCTTTTTACAATATTTTATTATTGAAAACATACTTTTGATATTTACTTTATATACGATCATGAATAAGGTGATCTCTTGATCAGTGAATATCTATTGAAATGATACTTTAATAATATCTTATATGTTCATGAATTTTTATAGAGATATTTGAATATGAATTTGCAATTATTTGATTTATGAACATTATTAGAACTCCTGAAAAGCTTTCAAAGATTATAAATTCCTTAAGGGAAGAGTTTGATATGAAAGACATTGGAAATATAAAGTTTTATCTCAGCCTGAAGATCGAGCATTTCATAAATGAAATTTACCTATGAATCCACATATATGACTAAGTTATTCAAATGATTTTATGTGGATAATAATGAGTTCACTTGACGAGAAGATGACCATTTTTCACTTTGAGAAAATTATGAAGAACTCTTGGTCTTGAAGTACCATATCTTAGTGTAATAAAGGTGCTAATATATCTTGCTAGTCATACTTGACTTGATTTTTATAAATTTTATTGACAAGATATAGTTCTTCCTAGATATGAAGAAATTAAATAAAGTTAAATATATATTTTGACATATCCATGATAGGATATATATGAGTTATATTATAATTAACATGTCAAAATCAGTTTTAATTGGCTATGAAAATGCAAGTTACTTGTCTAATCCATATTATGTTAGATCATAAACAAGTAATTTATTCATATGTGGAGGTACCATTATTTTATGACATTCAAGAACTGAAATATTGTTACCACTTCTTTTAACCATAAAGAAAGACAAGAATGTGTTTGTTCAAAGTATGTGTAGTCTACTTTTCCAGAGAGAAATTCCTACAATATTACATGGAGAATTGTGATATTGAAGTTCAATCACTCAGACGATGAATTGTTGATTTGCTCATCAAACACTTTCTACTACAGATTTTCTACTATAAGCTTTCTACCATAAGTTTTGAAGGATTACTGCACAAAAATTAGAGTGCATAAACTCAAAGATCTTAATATTTATCTTCATTAGGGAGAGTAAATATACACTATACTCTTTTTCCCTTTAACCAAGGTTTTTTCCCACTGGATTTTTCTGGTAAAGGTTTTTAATGAGGCAGTATTTCAACGAGTATTTAATAAAAGAATAATGTACTTTCTTCACTAAGATTTTTTTCCCACAGGGTAAGATTTTAATTAGACATATTCTTTGAAGAACGGACAAGAGAAAATGTTATGAAATAAGTGAATATCCTATATAGGTTAGAAGTCTGTATGCTTAATTATTACGAATTCTATCTTCCTGATTTGTGTGAGACTCTATTAGGGTTCTATTGATGTAACTATGTACATGTGTTTTTCATCAATAATAAACACACTCTTGTATTCTCCCATATTATATATATATATATATATTGAAAAAAAAAACTGAAACCTAACTATAAAAATTTCAAATAAAAAAATTTTCAATAATAAAACTAAATTAAAGTAAGTTATTGGATTCAATTTAATTTGATTGATTTAACGGTCGGTTTATTTGAAAAGTAAACATACCTGAATATGAGTAAGATAATTCATTATAATTTATTTCTTATCTTTCTTACCATTAACCATTTGGTTGAATGAAAGTCAGCTTAGAATTTAGGGTTTGTAGTTTAGTGAAACGACATATTAGGACCACTAAAAGTCTAAAATTAATATTCAACTGCATATAATATTTGACATTTTCAAATAGGATAAGGTTTGTCTAAAAGGTATATAGATGATCTTATCCACCGAGTCAATCCATAATGAGAATTTCTCTTTCTAAAAATTAATTATGAGGTTCACTAATTATGATTTTATTAACAATTATTATCTTTTTATTCAAAAAAAGAAAGTCAAAGTGTTTGAAAGAAATAATAAAAAGTGCAATATTATTAATGAAAAACATAAATTAGAGACCCCATAATCAATGTAATTATAAATTAGAAATTAATTTCTCAGTTTATTGAAAATTAAAAGAGATTATTTGAGATAAAATGACCAATTTATTAATATAGTAATAAAGTAGAGACCTCATAATTAATTTTTGAAAATAGATGTACACATATATTAATTTGACTGTATCTGAAGAATCAATTTATTTTTTTCATTTTATTCACAATCAAAAATTAATTTTTAATTAGTTTGGGTTTTGATTCGTTAGGTATATGGAAGGTCCCTTGCGCCAGGTCGATAAGTCCTTGCAAACAATCAAACAAATAACAGATTGCCTATTTTAAATTGTAAAGCGGAGAAATGTGGAATTGAAAATTATACAACAGCTGCAATCAAGAAACAATTCCTTTTCAACAATTTCCCAGCAATTTCAACATATATAATTAATCACCGCTTTCTATTCATATTTTGCTTTGCCTCTTTACTTCTGAATTAACAATCTTTTTATCAAGAAAAGACAGAAAAAAAAATGATAGTTACTTTAAAATTAAAAATTTTTTTTTTTGAGTATTAGAAATTCGAACTCGGATCTATTGTAAAATCATATATGTATTTATGTTTACTAAAATTTTAATATTATATTTAACCCTTGAAAATATTATAATTAGTTTAAGCGTATATTTTGTTCTTTTAAATTTAAATATTGCATCCATTACGAAATTAATTCTATAAATTAAAAAAAGAAAGAAAAAGAAATGAGAATTAAATCAAACAATGTATGCATTAACAATTTCAATTGGTATTTTACAACAGAGATGCCTTTTATTCAAACTAATGAACACAGCATCTAATTCATTTCTTTTCTTCTCTTCTTTCTATTCATTATAAATAAATAATAAACCAATATAAAATAATGTTAATAAGAAACATTTCTTTCAGTCTCTGCTATAAACATTATAAATAAATATGTTCAAAAAATTAAAAATGATCACTGGAATAAAATGTAGGACCAAAAAGCCATGAAACTAGAAATTCCAGAAGCAATGCACACCCAATCCAAAATCTTTTCTCTTCTCTGTATTCTTTCTTTCCTCTCTTTTCTCCTTTCCAAAAATTCCTTAAACCTCTCTTTCCCTTCTTTCCCACTCTTTCCTTTCCTTCTCTCTCCTCTCTCCATTGCTTCCTGCAAAATTACCAAACTCTCTTTCCCTGTCAATGTTTTCCCTTCCATATCCTCCATCACCATACTCACATCCCTCACGTGTATTTCCCCTCCTTCCTTACCTCCGCAAGTGACCACCACTTCAAACTGCACGTACTCCCTCTCCGATCCCTTCTCTTCGTCTCCGGCCAAGATGGTGGCGAATTTCGCCTGAACCTCCCCTGTTAACCAGTGCCTCTGAACTGAAACCGCTCTGTGGCTCGATATATTCACGGCCCGTTTTTGTTTTGGGTCGATTAAGATCCAGCTTAGAGTTAAATTTTGCTCGACTTGTTTAAGCCGTGAATCATTTTCACTTGCCTGTGGTATTCCTGATGGTACAAAATCCTTATTGGGTTCAATTAAATCGACTCTGAACGGAGAGGACATGAACCACCCACTTTCTGTCTCTGTTTCTTCAACTTTGGAGAAGATGGGAAAGTTTTGGTAGAAAATATCGACCGCTGAGATCAATTCTGTTGTTTCTGGAGATGGACGCTCAAGAATGTGGCTGCTATGGCGATGGTGGTGAAGGAGAGGATAAGAATCAGAGAAAAACGATCGGTGACCAGATGGGAAAGTGGAGATGATGCTGCTGGTAAGTGGGTCGTTTATAGAAGGCCACGTGTCTATGCAAATTTTTTGCCAGAGTTTGTCTTCCGTTGAGAGGCCATGTAACTCCGAGGAAGCGCAGGCGACGGCGGCAAGGGTAGGACCGTCAAGGCGGTTCAGGATGTGGTTTTGAAGGATATCATGATGGACGGCGGAGATCGTTCCATCTCCAATTGGATCGACGGTTGGTGGTGGGGGTGTAGAAGAAGGAAAAGCCACCATTGGTATGATTTTTTTTAGTACCTAGTTATCGTTTGTTTGAAATTGAAAAGAAGATGATGCTGTGAGTAGAGATAAAGAAATTTGGAGCGTAAAGGACGGGGCTTTTATAGTTAGGCTGTGGAGTGGGGTTCTTAGAAGAGTCGGCTTACTTTTGGTAAGGTAATATCTTTTAAATTTCTTTTGCTTACGTAATTAACCAATTATATAAAGCATATACATATATAACGGTTTATTATTTGTTTCTTCTTCTCCATTTATTTCTTCTTTTTTTTTTCCTTTTGTTCTGCTGTCGGCAAATTAGTTAATTTGTATAATGCACCAAAAACTTCTTAATTTTTTATTAATATACCAAAACTATAATAGTCTCCTATCTATTCTTACGCTAATAAAAAAAATATTAGAGGTATAATGTTAATTAAGTATAGTCTGATTGACAAGTAAAGAGTTTTAAATTCGAACTCTTTTAATATCATTTTAAAAAAGTCTGTATTATTATGTAGCTCATATTATTATTTTGACTGATTGATTCTTTCAGTGAATATAAAAAATAATTGACACAGTGGTAAACTAAATTTAACAAATAGATGTGTTATAAATTTCTTTATATAGTTAAAACCTAATTACTTATTTACTATTAAATTTAAACATAAATGAAATATTTGAATCATAATTAAATTTATTTAATTAATATAATTAAATACGTTCGAGTCTCCTTATGAATAGAAAAACTTATTCTTGTATGAAATAAAGTTTATACTTACTAAACGATCCCTTATATTCAAGCAAATTATAAGAATATTATTAGAGGTAAATATAAGTCCAGCTATCATGTGCTAATACCATAATACGTTTGGCATGATTTTCTTTTGTTACAACTTATCCTTGTTTTTTCTAATTTCTTTTAAACCGGATCGGTCACTGTGTAATCTCCTAAGACAGTAGAACATAAATATTTTTAGTGCTATGAGTAAAGTGTATTTTTCGGAAATCGAATTTGTATTCTTGCGCTCCTAGGATTGAGGTATATTTTTTTCTATCTTTTAATATTTTTTTTTTTTTTGGATTAAGAAGGAAAGAACAAAAGGTACATTAGAATGCTCCCGGGGTAAGCAACCCCACACTTATCATGCAATAGAAGACTCAGAAGTCCCTGTGGAGCATATACATATGAAAGTCCATCTTTTAATAGCTCATATAATTGCTTTTAGTTAAAGATGAAAGTGCAAAATCTCCGACACGTAGCTTCTAATTTTGTCAACATTTCCCAATATTAATCAATAAAATTGTAAATTAAATAATAAATTCTCCAAAATTTTTGGCTTTTGCGTGGTCCATTGGAAACTTAAAATTTTGGGCTATGCCGAGTGGTGAAGGGATTGAAACTTTATTTAGGTATAGAAATAGATCATAGATGGTGCTTGCAATGCTCCCATTGCTTTGCGTAAAGGTTTCGTTCACTGATTCATAAATAACTGCTATTGGCTTGGTACCAATCCAACACACTTTGTTTTTAATATTTTCTTTTTTATCTTTTTGTGCCTAAAATATGCATGTATTTTGGAAAGAGATTCATTTTCAACCGTTCAGTTATCACTCACCTAGTTTAGCTTTATTGTAGGAATAATGTCAAATTTACTTTTTATTAATTCGATTAAAATGACTTTTTGAATCCATTTTAACAAAAGATTTAAATAAAAAATACAAGTAGGTCCATTTTTTTAATAAAATAAATGCATTGACTAAGTGAAAATGAATAATATATTTTGAGCCGATAGAAAATCATCAAACCAACTGCTTTTTCTTTTTATTTATATAATAGGTAAATTAGCTAGCCAAAAATGAATTAAATTAATTTTCTCATTAAAAATTTATTCAAAAAGTTCAATTTTAAGATAAATTATACGTCTGAAATTAGTTAAAAAAGATTAAACGTTGTTTCTTTATTATATGGTTTTCTACTAATTTATTATATTGAATGATAGAGATATAAAAAAATGAAATGCACCAAATAGCAATTGAGATCAAAATTGGAGATTCTGAATTAAAGTAAGCATAATATATAATTATATTAGCTATTAAAAAATTAAAATAAACGTAATTAAGTAGCATAGAATTGACTTGTCATAAAAGTATTAGAAAAGATTTGATTACTCTAATCCAATTGTGGATGGCTGCTGCTGTACCACGTCCAATTGATACATCTATTCTTCTTCTTGGTTTGACTTCGAATTTTCTTTCTTCATACCTACCCGGCTTGAGCCGGTAATCGGTGAAAAGTCACTTTCAGTGGAAGCTAAACAAAGCACAAGCAGCTGCCATTGAATACAAATTCTCAGTCATTGTTTGCCAATTTCCGCTTGACTGCCTAACAACTTGACAAGTAAATGTCGTAAAAAGACGCGGCAATTACAATTTGCAATATGTTATTTGTGGGAATACAAGCCGTGATATGTAATTGTCAGTTGTGTTTTAGCGTAACTCTAAGTTTCAGTTGCCAAGTTCTAATTTTTATCATCCACGTAGTCCATGGCTTTTACTGAAAAGATCAAACTGCTATGACAATTACTATAGCTTGAGCTGAACAAAAATCAATTGATTCCAAAAAAATTTATCGAATTGATTGGTTTAATTTATTTGGTTCAGTTTTGTTTTCAGTACTCAGTTTGATTTCATTTTGTTAAACTAAAAAATCTAAAAAAATAAAAATAAAAATCAAAGTAAATTATATTTAACAAACAATTTGATGCGATATAATTAATTTAATCGATTCCATCGATTTACATTTAAAAACAGAAAAACAAAGAAACATACTTGACATATCTAATGGTTGCTGACTGTGCGAGCTGCTTGCTGAGAATACATTAAGAGCCTGTTAATTATATAATCATACCAAATTTTTCCAAGTTTACGGTGAGAGAGGAAGGAGATTGTCTTAATAATGCAGTCTTCTAACTTAGAGATTCCAAAAGCAAGAATGAGCAACCAAAGAATAGTCATATGGATGTAGTTGACACATTATGGGGCAAAATAATTGCAAATAAGTGATAAATTAATGGACTCTAAATGGAAACTGTAGTTGACAAGGAAAAATTAATTTGAAGTAGTAATTGACAAAATTAAAAATATTGACTAAATTTACCAATACGTTAAAGTTTACACGTTATGGATGATTAAGCCTTAATTTTAATTAATTTGACTGGATTTTGATCGAACTTACCACTGTTTCTTTATGCACGCCAAACTATTACTTGTAGATTTGTAGTAGTCAAATTGAGATGTAGCACTAGAGAAGTAAAAAAGCAAACAACAACAATTCTTAAATAGATAAAATGAAAATTATCTATTGGGCCTTATTGGAACTCGTTGATTATCATTTAAGATCCATGAGAATGAGGAAACAAGTTTTTATTATTGTTATTGGACTAAATTAAGAAACGCGCACAAAGCTTCGAGATAAGTCAAGGTAAGATGATGAAGCATCATGTGAAGACTACAAAAAGGAAAACTTTGCTTCTGAATTACAATAATAATTAACGTATTAGCACAAAAAAGCAAGTTGTATCTTCCACGCAAGACTCCCACTTCATTAGAAATCATTAACAATCAAATTATTCTCTACTGTTGTACTTATATATAACTATTTCATTAGAAATCAATAACAAACAAATTCTCTACTATTGTAGTTATATATATTCGTGAACAGAGATGGAAGTGACACAGTTACCCGTGAATTGTTATAGTTATATATATTCGTGAATAGAGATGGAAGCGATACAGTAATCTGTGAATTTTGAACAATCTGTATTTATATTCATTTAAAATTTTACAATCAGTATCCAAATTAAATCCGTTTAAATATCTATTTAAATATTCATATCTAAATCCATTTAAAATTTCACCATTTGCATCTATCTTAAATCGGTTTAAAATACTTTTTGAATGGATAGGATATTTACAAATTTTAAATTATCCAATTCTGAACTTATTTAAAAAACAGCTTTAATAAATATGTATGGGTATCCGTAGATACCTATGACTAAGCCTGTTTAATATAATGGGTAATATGTAATGGCTTGTTCTCTAATGATGTTCAGGCTAGTTCTTCGGTTCTTTCTAATCTTATTTTTCCATATGTGGAGATTTTTGAAGCCATGTTAGTGTCTGTCACTCGGGATGAGGTTTGGCATGCTGTCTCGGATATGGGTTCGTATAAAGCTCCAGGGTTATATGGTTTTCAGCCTTTGTTTGTTAAGAAGTACTGGGATATTGTTTGGGAGGAGGTGGTGGCTTTTGTTTCTTATTCTTTTGCATCAGGCTCTATTCTAGCGGTAGCAGCTCATGGTTTTATTGTGCTTATTCCTAAAATCTAGGCACTTGTGTTTATTTCACAGTGCCATTCTATCACCCTTTGTAATTTGTTGTACAAGGTTGTGATGAAAGTTCTTACTAATCGGCTGAACCCCTTCATTAGTAGTCTAATTAGACTACTAATGAAGGTTGTGATGAAAGTTCTTACTAATCGGCTGAACCCCTTCATTAGTAGTCTAATTAGTCCTTTTCATAGCAGCTTTATACCGGGTCGTACTACAGTTGATAATGTGATTATCGCTCAAAAGCTATTGCATAATTTTTGCCATTCTAAAAGCAAGGTGGGTCATTTTGCTTTGAAGCTTGATTTCGAAAAGGTTTATGATCAAGTTAATTTGGGACTGCATGTAATGCCCTATTTTTTCTGTGTTTGAAATAGTAGTTTACCGGTTTATGAATAGTACCACCCATCCGGGAGTCGGTATTATTTTGGTCCCGAAAAATTACTATATATGTTTTATTTTTTCTTTAATATTTTTGGAGCATGCATGCATAGTTTTTATGGGTAGAAATTAAGTTATGAATATTTTTGGTGAATTTAGATAATTAGTGAATAGTGAATTATGGTGTTATATTAATTAAGGAAATTTGAAGAATTATTTTTATGGAGTAAATTTGAGAATTTCGTGGAGATAAATAATATTTTGAAGGAATTTAATTGAGAATATTTGTAGCCATTAGATTAGATTACTATTGACTCAATCCTAGCCATCCAATTATGGAAAAAGACCAAACTACCATTTAGTTGCTTTATAAAGTCAACTTCAATTATTTGAGCAGCCACTGTTTCTCTTCTTCTTCTTCTCTTCAATGTTAACTTCCTCTCCTTCTTCTCTTTGTTTTACTTCACTTCCTACTTAGCTAAATCCACCAAATCCAACCCATTTAACTCGATTTAAGTAATAAATCCTAGAGATTAAAGCTTGAGAAGTGGTTCTGACTAATTTTAAGAAATTTGGAGAGTTACTACTTAAGCTAAGTAAGTGATTTTATGATTTAACTTCATTATTTTTGGGTTTAGATTCTTTTTTTAGCATCAACATGCTTAATCATGCTCCAATTTCTTCTTTTATTTATTTTCTTTGTTTTGATTTTGAGTTTCTTACATGTAGAGGGTGAAGAACCTTCTACCAAAGAGAAGGGCAAAGCTAAGGCTTAAAGAGTTTGATTTAAGCTTGTTAAAGCTTGTGTTTAAGGTTAGTGTTCATAAACACACTTACCTTACTTCAATTTTTTATTTTGTGCATTTATGCTATTATGTGTATATTTGGGGATTTTGTATCAAATGATTGAATTGTTGAACTTTGGTTGTATAAACATGCTCTTGCGTGATTTCTAAGCATGATCACATGTTAGATTGAAGTGGAAAACATTTTTCTCTTCTTCTTCCAAGAGAGGCCGAACCTACTAGGGATAAAGGGCTTAAGTTTTGTCTTGTTTTCTTTGTTGGTTAATGCTCTAAAAATGATGTTTGATAAGTGTTTAGTATGTGGTAGAAATCTCTAGCTTGTATCTTTTGTCTTTCATGTTCTTTTTCATGACTAGAGTAAACTTAAATTGGGAAAATGTGTTATTGGGTGAGATTAAGGACTATTTTTCGATCCTTTTCATTTTCCATCTGTGTCTGAGCCCTTCATCAAAATTGTAGTTCTACTTCTTATCTTTTCAACCCATCCTCTTGTGTCCCATTTGTATATATATAGCTCAACTTAGACTGAAACACCCAAACTGACTTTGTTATGCCAGGCCACATGCATTTCTGAATTGAGTGCCCATTTTGACCACTATAATGACAATATTATGTTTGAAGTTCTTAATAAAAGTTGTTTCCATGTATCTTAAAACTTCCTTGGATTTGGATTGATTTAATTTTAGTCTTTGGATAAGTGGGAATTAAATAAACATTGGACTTGGTTGTGCTGAATCAGGTTTAGATTGTTGGTCTGTGTTCCTAGCTTTTGTTTACCATCTTAAAAACTGATCTGGGCTTTTTTCCCTTCATAACACATGTAGCGTTTTGTCTTAGGTTTCTAATGAATTTAATTTCACTAATTTGGAGACCTATAACTCAAGTTATGTCTTAAAAATGCAGCAAGGGTCAAGGTTACTTTAATGCTGGAAATTTCCTATGTTAAGTAATTATGTTTAAGTAAGAGAATTTTAAGGAATTATTTAAGTTTAAATTAAGTTTTCATTATGATTTTAAGAAGACTAAAGAAAATGAATTTTATGAAAAATGTTATGAATTAAGAATTAAAACAAGGATTTTGGGCTCTATTATACTTGGTGTGCATTTGTTGCATTATATGATTTATTATGTAAGATGAAAATGCTCGACATTTGATCCCATTATGATAAGAAGCTATGATCATATGCTAGGCACGTGGGTGTCTTAAGTTAGGGTGGACGCGCTCTATATGTTATGATAAGTTGGCACATAAAACTATTATAAATAAGTTATGAAAACCTATCTGCTTCTTTTTCTCCTAAATGTATGCGAGCCCTTGTAAAATATTTTTAAGGAAATGAAATTAATGAGATTACATTATTTTAATAAATCTTAGTTTCGATTAAATTATTTATGTTATTAATTGTAAGTTTACTTGATATTTCTTATACTGTATATGTTAATGTATGTTGAAAGTTAATGATTCTATGATTGTAAATGATTTTATAAAATTTGTGTTCTAAGTATGTTGTCATCACAACATTGGTATGTTGTGATTTTTAAGCATTACTGAGTCTTATACTTATCGCATTGAGTTTATCACGAGCGAGTTGGAGACTGTGTTTACTGCTTAAAGACCTGAAGAGTAGCATCAGGGCTAAAGATATCATTTCGGTAGTTGATTTAATGTTTTATGTATACACCAAAATATATTTAAATATATATCAAGTCCTAATAATCTAATCATGCCAATTATCTTAAAAATATTTGATATCAAATCATAAAATATGTCTCATGCTTATCTCCAAATATATACACCAAAATAGTTTACAATCATATGCTTAAGTCATGAATCCATAAAACACTAAATCAACTGCCAAAATGATCTCTTCAGCTCTGATGCTACTATTCAGGTCTTTAAGCAGCAAACACAGTCTCCAACCTGCACGTGATGAACTCAACGTGCTGAGTATAAAACTTAGTGGTGCTAAAAAATCACAAACATACCAATGTTGTGATGACAACATACTTACAACACAAATTTTATAAAATCTTTAATATAATCATTAACTTTCAACATACATTAACATTTATAGCATAAGAAATATCAAGTAAACTTACAATTAATAACATAAATAATTTAATCGAAACTAAGATTTATTAAAATAATGTAATCTCATTAATTTCATTTCCTGAAAAATATTTTACAAGGGCTCGCATACACTTAGGAGAAAAAAAAAAGATACTTTTCATAGCTTATTCATAATGGCCTTATGTGCCAACTTATAATAACATATAGAGCGCGTCCGCCCTAACATAAGACACCCACGTGCCTAGCATATGATCATAGCTTCTTATCATAATGGCATCAAATGTCAAGCATGTTCATCTTACATAATAAATCATATCATGCATCAAATTCACACCAAGTATAATAGAGTCCAAAATCCTTATTTTAATTCTTAATTCATAATATTTCTCATAAAATTGATTTTCTTTAGTCTTCTTAAAATCATAATGAAAAATTAATTTAAACTTAGGTAATTCATGAAAATTCTCATACTTAAACATAATTACTTAACATAGGAAATTTTCAGCATTAAAGTAACCTTGACTCTTGCTGCATTTTTAAGACATAACTTGAGTTATAGGTCTCCAAATTAGTGAAATTAAATTCGTTAAAAAGCTAAGACAAAATTCTACATGTGTTATGAAGGGAAAAAAAAGCCCAGATCAGTCTTTAAGATGGTAAACAAAGACCAGGAACACAGACCAACAATACAAACTTGATTCAGCACAACCAAGTCCAATGTTTATTTAATTCATACTTATCCAAACACTCAAATTAAACCAATCCAAATCTAGGGAAGTCTTAAGATACATGGCAACAATTTTCATGAAGAACTTAGAACATAATCTTGCCATTATAGTGGTCAAAATGGGCACTCAATTCAAAAATGCATGTGGCCTGGCATAAAAGAGTCAGTTTGGGTGTTTCAGCCATAAGTTGAGCTATATATATCCAAATTGGAAATAAGAGGATGGGTTAGAAAGCTAAGAAGTAGACCTATAATTTCATGAAGGGCTCAAATACAGATAGAAAATAAAAAGGATCGAAAAATAATCCTTAATCTTACCCAATAATACATTTTCCAATTTCAGCTTACTCTAGTCATGAAAAAGAACATGAAAGACAAAATATACAAGGTAAATTTCTATCACATACTAAATACTCATCAAACTTCATTTTTAGAGTATTAACCAACAAAGAAAACAAGAGAAAACATAAGCCCTTTATCCCTAGTAGGTTCAGCCTCTCTTGGAAGAAGAAGAGGAAAATGTTTTCCACTTCAATCTAACATGTGATCATGCTTTGAAATCACCCAAGAGCATATTTATACAACCAAAGTTCAAAAATTCAATCATTTCATAAAAAATCCCCAAATATACACATAATAGCATAAATGCACAAAATCAAAAATTGAAGTAAGGTAAGTGTGTTTATGAACACCAACCTTAAATACAAGCTTTAACAAGCTTAAATCAAACTCTTTAAGCCTTAGCTTTGCCCTTCTCTTTGGTAGAAGGCTCTCCACCCTCTACATTTAAGAAACTCAAAATCAAAACAAAGGAAACAAATAAAAGAAGAAATTGGAGCATGATTAAGCATGTTTATGATAAAAGAAGAATCTGTGGGTCCCGAATATATATGGCACAACCCAAGAGGGGGGATGAATTGGGTTTTCTAAAAAACTGAAATAAATTTTAGAAATTTTAAACAGAAATTAGAATTCTAAGCACAGCGGAAAAACACACACAGAACTTTGTGAGAATAGAATATGAATTAGAATCTCCTCACAATGTTCTAATTTCAGATATAGAAAGTCTGTGCAAAATGCAGCTATTGATTAGAACAGCTTCACACTGACTTGTACAATATCAGAGCTTCTTTATGAAGGAAAGTTATTGAACTTAGAACTTCCTCATAAAGTTTTCAAAACCATATATAAAGCAAAGTGAAAGATAGTCATTAAGATTAGAACTTCTTCACAGAGCTTTAATCAAAAATTAGAACAACTTTACGATGGAGAGCTATCAAGATTAGAACATCCTCATAAAGTTTAGAAAACAAAATAGAAACCCAAACAGTGAATTATACTGGAAATAGAACAACAGTTAGAACATTGTATATTCACTATATTAGAATACCAGAGTTCTAATGTTCAGGATAGATGAAACTTATTGCTGTTTTAGAACATCTAAATTATTAACAATTTCAGCGTTTCTAAGAAATTAAACAAGAGTGTAAAAGAGACAGTAACAACCAAACATCAGAAATAAAGAGATTAACACCGAGAGTTATAGTGGTTCGGCACTAACTCGCCTACATCCACTCCCCAAGACTCATCTTGAGATCCTCCACTAAGTTATCTCTTTTAAAGGGTAAGAGACAAACCAACAGTACAAGGCAATAGATCAAAAACCTAGATCTACCCTTTTGTCCCACTAGATTTACCAAAGGTTCTAGTTAACCTCAACCCTTTCTGTTTTTGGTAGAGTACAGAAAACTCGATTCAAGACATTACTATCCCACACATGGAGAAGGTCGCTTGATAACCTCTATCTCAATAGTTTCTAACCTAAGCTATTACACTCAAAAGTTTAACAAATAAAGAGCCTGTCTACTATAGAATACAGATTCTAAATAGACAGAAGGAAATGCCTATATGAGCACAGGAAAAACAATTTTATCAGATTAGAAGATCGATTAGAACACAGAATTGTTTTTCAAAAAGAAATTGTAAAAATTCTTTTTACTTTAAATATTGAAAACGTTAAGTGTAGAGATGAAAAGAAAATGGGGGTAGAGTAAGTTTTGAGAGAAAAGGATTCGTTCAATGAGAGAGAGAGCTCTTAAAACAAATACTCTTACTTCACCAAATGGATAAGGCGTGAATGTTCCTTTATATAGGAAACAAAGAAGCTGTCGCCTTTTGGAAAGAGATTTTATTTTGAAGTCAGAATATCTTCTTTCCTTTTTAAAACGATGCGAAAACCTTTGTTACCAAAAGATCACTTTATCCCTTTTTGGTAAGAGAATGAAATACGATTTTGATTTCCTTTAAAAAGAAGATATTTTGACAGCATTTATTTTGAGGAGAATTTGCGGAAAGATGCACTTACCAAAACCGAAGGAGATTTTCCTTCATTTTTAAGGTAAGAGAATAATTTTAAAGCATTTTAGATCTTTCAAAATATATTTCCGAAAAGGTGAATGATTTTATTACCAAAAACATTAAGAGAAGAAATCTCTTTAGTTTTAGGAAAATAAATCTTTTCGATTTGAAGGAATATTTTCAAGAATAAATTATTTTGAAGAAAACTAATTTTTTGACAAATATTTTTGAGAGAGAAAAGGATTTTTGTGCTCATATATGGATTTTCTCTCTATCCTACAAAGTTTTCCTAAATACCTAGCTACTAGGTCTTCGAAATCTTCATGCTCAAAGTAGGATTTGCCTTGTTTGATATTCTTTCCAACGAAATTCTGCATAAAATAAAATTAGCACAAATAACATACTTTAAATTTATTTGTTTTGTATTAATCATCAAAATCCGAGATTTGACCCTTGAGCCAACAATCTCCCCCTTTTTGATGATGACAAAACCAATAAATTTAGCAAACACAAAAGCATGTGCTCCCCCTGAATTTTATGCATATAAGTTCTAAATATGGCAAAAGATTTTTAATATAAAACAATTTAGAACATGTAGTTTGCTCCCCCTGAATAGATGCAATAAAACTGTTTTATGAAAATTAGAACTAGGGAGGCCTTTTTAGAAAATGATTTTAGAACTAATACAAAAAAAAAAAAAATAGGCAAGGAATTCTAAGTTCTAATAATCAGAGCATGTATATATATATTAGAACTAGCAGATATTGACAAGATGTTCTAAGTTCTAATAAACAAAATATATGATCAGAGCAAAAGAATAAAAGCTAATATTTACACATAGAGCAAAAGAACTCACATTCAACCTGCAAAACAGTTATTAGAATGAATCTAAGTTCTAAAACCACATAGCTTATCATGTAGCTCAACATCATAGACCATATAGAAAATGATAATCTGTAAACATACAACTTAGAAAATATTAGCACACAGATAACCACTATATATCAGTACTTTGGTTGCTAAGTACGTACCAACAATGTTCAAAATACCACCAAAATACCTGTTCTCCCCCTTTTTGTCATCATATAAAAAGGGTTAGACAAAATCTCAGCAAAAATAAAAAAAAATAAACAGTTCCACAAAATATAATCCTACGAAGATAAAGCAAAAGAAACTTGTTCAAGATATATAAGAGACAGATTAAAGAGGCTTAGGACCAGTTCTAAGTCTTTAAGAACTCCTTAAAGGCTGAACTGGAGCAGTTTCAGAAGAACTCTCTGGCCTTTTAGAAGATGGATGCAGTGGAGGCTTTCTTCCATGTGTTTTGTGTTTGCCAGCAGTATGCTTCACATTCTTTGGCTTTTCTGAGGAGGGAACGTAGGGTGTTCCTTTTACTCTGAGAGTAGCTAGCTTCCTTGTATTTATATCCTTCATTTTCTCCAAAGTCTTGATAAGAGACTGATTCTATTCAATTACAGCCTGGCAATGTTGTATTGCCTTATCAAGCTCTTTGTTATGTTCTTCTATTAGCTCTTCCTCTATTCTCTTCAGCATGGCTTCCCTACTCCTTTGAGCTGATAATAACTCAGACTCTTGCTGTGTCCTATCCTCAGTAGTCTTTTCCTCATCACTAATTTCTATTTTCTCTGTTTCAGCATCGCTGCCTTCCTCAGCTTCCTTCCCTTTTTCTTGCTCTTCATGTTCTTTCTCTTTTTCTGCTTCTTCTTCTTTTAATTCTTCTTTATCTGTGGCACTTTCCTTTTCAGTTTCTTCTTCTTCTTCTTGTGTTTCTTCTTCTTCTGTCTTTTCTTCAGTCTTCTTTTCCTCTTCTTTCACTTTCATTACTTCTTCTTTTGATTTTCCAGTTTCCCTTTTTACTTTCTTTTCCTCCTTCTTTTTCTCTTCTTCCTTTTCTTTCCCTTCATCTGTCTTCTCTTCTTTCTCTTTTTCTTCACCTGCTTCCTCATCTTTCATTTTCAAGGATCCGCTATCCAGCTTGGAAACAGACTGACCAACATGCTTATCTAGATCAACATTTAGAAACTCAAACACAGGCGTGAGAATCATACCATAGGGTAGCTTTTTGGGGTTGTTCTGCAGTTTGTCAAAAACAATGTGACATAGATTGAGAGGTTTCTTCTCAACTATGTGCCACATAATGCATAGTTCCACTTGATTCACATACGTTAGTGAAGCTCTCTTAGGATAGATATAATGTACAATGATCTTGTACAACCATTTTATGCTCTCTGTCAAGTTGGAGCATTCTATTGAACCCTGTTTGTCTGCAGACACCTTTTTCATTATCTTTTTCACAAAGTCTTCCTTCTTGTAATCACTAACCCTAGATACATCTTTGATTTTGGTTACTCTAGACCCAGCATTAGGTACATTAAAAATTCTCCCAAAATCATTATACGAAATCTCCCTAGTCTCACCCTGAATTTTGACAGAAATCGATTCTGTCCCATTTACCTTCAACGAACCATAGAATTCCTTAACTAGGTTCTCATAACATAACACATTTAAAGACAAAAACTTCATCCAGCCTTGAAACTCAAAAAGTTCCTTAAAGTTAAACTCATCACCACCAAAAAATTTCCAGTCAATCATATAAGAGCGCATAAGAGGGTAAGTTGAGAGAACCGACTTACCTTTGTTATGAGCTTTTACCGCTTGTTTCTGTGAAGTACCCGTTTCGATTTTTCTTTTCTTAGGTTTTTCTTCTGCCTTTTTCTCCTTCAACTCCTTCTGTTCATACTTCTTTGATAGCTTCTTTAGAAGTTGAAGCTCTTGCTCGGTAAGAGAGTCAGATGAGGAGTTTAAACTAGATTCGGCCATTGTTGCAGAAACTCAAAAACAACTTAGGGTTTCAATTTTGCAAAGAGAAGATAAAGAGTATGCTAAGCAGTTAACACAAGATAGAGACGCTTAAGTGGCGGAAGAAAGAAATAAAGAACAGTTTTTAAATGGAATTCAAAATGGCAATTAAGACAAAAGAAACAAAATAAATAAAGGAAATAAAACAAAAAAAAAAGAAAATAAAACCCTAAAACCGCCAAAGCACTAAAGACACGAAAAACACATTAAAGACAAATACAATAAAATAACTGTTTTAGTCTTAAAGCAAGATTCTGATAATGACTTTAGAAAGTCATAAAAGAAAACGTGCGTTTTTAGACAAAAACCAGTTTTCACACAGAATAAAAATTAGAACATAGCAAATCTTCTATTCTCGAAATTAGAAAGCAGTTTAGAACATACTTACAGAGTTCTAAAGTTACGAGTTTAGAACTAACATACCAAGTTCTCTTCTAATTGTGCAGAATTGACTTTCATTCAACGGTTTTGTAAAAATATCTACCAATTGCTTTTCTATAGGAATGAACTCAATCACGATATCACCTTTTTGTACATGATCACGTATGAAGTGATGTCTGAGTTCTATATGCTTGGTTCTAGAATGCTGAACTGGTTTCTTGGATAAATTGATGGCGCTTATGTTATCACATTTGATAGGCACTGTTTCTAATTTCAGTCCATAGTCTGCCAACTGTTGTTTGATCCATAGAACTTGTGCAACACAGCTTCCAGCAGCAACATATTCTGCTTCTGCAGTAGAAAGAGCAACTGATGTCTGTTTCTTGCTAAACCAAGATACAAGGGCGCTACCCAGAAATTGACAAGTTCCAGACGTGCTTTTTCTATCTATTCTGCTTCCTGCAAAATCAGAATCACTATACCCAACAAGATCAAATGTATCATCTTTAGAATACCACAGACCCAGATTAGAAGTTCCACAAAGATATCTTAGTATTCTCTTCACAGCAATTAAATGAGATTTTTTGGGACACGATTGAAATCTAGCACAAAGACAAACACTAAAGTGTATGTCTGGTCTGCTTGCCGTTAGATATAGCAAAGAACCAATCATACTTCTAAACAGCTTGATATCCACGTCTTTGCCTTTTTCATCTTTTTCTAATTTTGACGATGGACTCATTGGAGTACTACATACCTTAGCATTTTCCATTTTGAATCGTTTCAACAACTCTCTAGTATATTTTTCTTGATTAATGAAAATTCCATTCTCACATTGTTTGATTTGAAGCCCTAGGAAGAAATTTAATTCTCCCATCATACTCATTTCGAACTCACCCTGCATAATCTTAGAAAATTCCTTACAAAGAAGGTCGTTAGTAGAACCAAAGATTATGTCATCAACATATATTTGTACAACTAGAATATCATGTGCTTTGTTTTTAATAAATAGTGTTGTATCAACCTTTCCTCTTGAAAAACCATTTTCTAATAGAAACTTACTCAATCTTTCATACCAAGCTCTAGGAGCTTGCTTTAAACCATAAAGAGCTTTAGTAAGTTTGTAGACGTGATTAGGTTTATCAAAAATTTCAAAGCCCGGAGGTTGTTCTACATACACCTCTTCATTTAGAAAACCGTTTAGAAAAGCACTTTTCACATCCATTTGATACAACATGAAGTTTTTAAAGCATGCAAATGCACAAAGCATTCTAATGGCCTCAAGTCTAGCAACCGGAGCAAAGGTTTCATCAAAGTCGATGCCTTCTTCTTGGTTGTACCCTTGAGCCACTAATCTTGCTTTATTTCTCACAACATTACCTTGTTCATCAAGCTTATTTCTAAACACCCATTTTGTTCCAATAACAGAATGATTTTTAGGTCTAGAAACAAGTTTCCAAACTTGGTTTATCTCAAATTGATTTAGCTCTTCTTGCATAGCAAGAATCCAACTTTCATCATTTTGAGCATCTTCTAAATTTTTAGGTTCTAATTGAGAAACAAAAGCAACATTACCAAAATATCTTCTAAGTTGAGCTCTAGTCATCATCCTTTCTGAGGGATTATCCATTATGTCTTCCTGGGGATGATACTTGTGAAATCGCCATTCTTTTGGTAATTGAGAATCTTCATTTTCTGTTTCTGGCATTTGGCTTTCAGCTATATTCTAATCTTCATGTTCTAATTCAGGGTCAGCGTGATTATTGATGTTCTGATCACTTTCTGGCTGTTCTAGTTGTTCTGATTGCTCATTCTGCTTCTCAGGATTAAAATCTACAACATCATCACTTTCTAATGTTCTAGAAGTAGAGTCAGTTTCATCAAACACAACATGAATAGATTCTTCTACAACTAGAGTCCTTTTATTAAATACTCTATATGCTTTACTATTATTAGAATATCCCAGAAAAATCCCTTCATAAGATTTAGCATCAAATTTAGCAAGATGATTTTTCTTGTTATCTAGAATAAAGCATTTGCACCCGAAAATATGAAAATAACCAATATTTGGTTTTCTACCTTTGTATAGCTCATATGGAGTCTTTTTAAGTTCAGATCTTACCAAAGCCCTGTTTAGAATATAACAGGCAGTGTTGACTGCTTCTGCCCAGAAATACTTTGGTAGTTTAGAATCACTTAGCATGGTTCTGGCCATCTCTTGAAGTGTTCTATTCTTGCGTTCCACCACTCCATTTTGTTGAGGTGTTCTAGGTGCTGAGAAGTTATGGAAGATTCCTGTTTCGTTGCAAAAAGCATTGAATTTCTGATTTTCAAATTCTCCTCCATGATCACTTCTAATTGCCGTGATGTTGTATCCTTTCTCATTTTGTATTTTCTTGCACAGATGAACAAACATGTCATATGACTCATCCTTATTTCTAAGGAAGAGTGTCCAGGTGAATCTTGAGTAATCATCTACAATAACAAAAGCATAGAATTTCCCTCCAAGACTAGAAGGAGTAATTGGACCAAATAAATCAAGGTGTAGCAATTCTAAAGGCCTAGAAGTAGAAACCATGCCTTTAGATTTAAAAGAAGTTCTGGTTTGTTTGCCCATTTGACAAGCATCACAAATGTGATCTTTTTCAAATTTCAACTTTGGCAAACCACGAACCAAATCTTTCTTAGACAGTTTAGAAATCAGGTGCATGCTTGCATGTCCAAGTCTTCTATGCCATAACCAACTAGAATTATCAATAGAAACTAAACATATATCCTGGTTATGCATATCAGAGAGATCTACTAGGTATATATTTCCAAACCTTTTTCTAGTGAATAAGGTTGTATTATCATGCATGTTCTGAACTTCACAATGAGAAGGTTCAAAGATCACTCTTCTATTTTTATCACAAATCTGACTCACACTTAACAAGTTATAATGTAATCCTTCTACTAAGGATACATCTTCTATTGAAGGATTAGAACCTACCACACCAATACCAACGATCTTACCTTTTGCTTTGTCTCCAAAGCTTACCGTACCTCCCTTTTTCTTTTCTAATCTGGTGAACCTCTTTTTGTCACCAGTCATATGCCTAGAGCAAGCGCCGTCCATGTACCACATCTCTGTTTTCAGCTCGCTCCTTAGGCACACCTGAAAAGATCAAGCAGATTTAGGTACCCAACTCATATTGGGTCCTGGAGGATTAGTGGTAACAGGTGCACTATGATTCTTCTTCTTGTTGAAACTTTGATGTTCTA
This sequence comes from Jatropha curcas, assembly GCF_041381405.1. NCBI lineage: Eukaryota > Viridiplantae > Streptophyta > Magnoliopsida > Malpighiales > Euphorbiaceae > Jatropha > Jatropha curcas. The sequence continues at coordinate 11,143,296 of NC_143151.1, read as the reverse complement.
AAGTCACAACATTAGAAACAACATTTTTCTTATTAGAAACACGATTCAGTTTAGAAATGCTATTAGAACTTGTTTTCTCTTTAGAAAATGATTCTGAAATTGACTTTAGAATTCTAATTTCAGTTTTCAAAGATTCATTTTCAGAATTCAAATTTCTGCATTTTTCTTCAAGATGTGTCAGATTTTTAGAAAAACGATTATTACAATTTTTAAGATCTTTGATTTCTATAATAAGATCTTTGCATGTAACTTCTTGATAAAAAGCATCTTTTAAATGATTACTTTCAGATTTTAATTTTCTGAAATCTTTTTTTAGAACTTCATGCTTTCTAACAAGTTTTTCAAACTCATTGCAAAGATTATTGTAAGTATTTAGAAGATCACTTTCTGATTCAGGTTCAGAAATACTTACAGTGCTTTCATCATTCTCATGAATCTTTTCATTGATTCCAGCTTTCTGTGTTGAAGTCAGAGTGCTAATTTCTTTAGATTCAGAGTCGATAGTAGCCATCAGACAGATGTTAGCAATTTCTTCTTGATCATCATGGCTTTCAGGATTAGAATCATCTGAATCACTCCAGGCAGCTACGAAAGCTTGCTTCAGCTTCTCTTTTGTTGACTTCTTTTTCAGTTTAGGACAATTTGGCTTGATATGCCCAGGTTTGTTGCATTCATAACAAACCACTTCAGAAGGTTCTTTCTTGGGCAAGTTACTATTTTTAGATGGAAAGTTCCTTTTATTAAACTTTTTCTGTGGCCTTCCACCCTTTCGATAGAACTTTTTAAATCTTTTAGCAACAAGTGCTAAATCATCACTATCAAGATCAGAAGAACTTTCTTCACTAGAGTCTACCCTCAAAGCCAGTCCTTTCTTTTTCTTATCTTCCGTTGTTAAGGAAGATTTCATTTCTTCTGAGACAAGAGCTCCTATAAGATAATCATAAGTGACGGGAGTCTCTTTGTAATTCATAACAGTTCCTATAGAATCCCATTTTCTAGGTAGAATTCTAAGGATTTTCTTAACAAGCTCATCTTCTGAAATTTCCTTTCTGAGAGTTCTCAAAGGATTAACTATATTGGTAAATCTAGAATTTAGTTCTGCAATAGTTTCTCCTTCTTTCATACTAAACATTTCATATTCTCTCCAAAGGATATTTATTCTGGATTCTTTTACCCTGTCTGTACCCTCATAGGTTACTTTAAGTTTTTCCCATACCTCTGTCGCAGATTTACATCCAGACACTTTGTTGTATTCAGTTGCATCTAAAGCACAATGAAGAATATTAATGGCTTTTGCATTTACGGCAATATCATTCCAGTCACCATCGGTATATTCTTCTTCAGTTTTTCTAACTAGCTCATCTCCTACAGTTTTCATGGGAATGCGAGGACCAGTTATAACATTTCTCCAACAATTTATATCAACTGATTTCATAAAATTCTCCATTCTAGTTTTCCAGTAAGAGTAATTAGAGCCATTGAACAAAGGAGGTCTAGAAACAGATTGTCCTTCTAAAGTAGAAAGAGGAAGTGGGGTTGCCATGGGATCTTATCTCTTAAGCGGTTAAGCTTAGATAAGTCAAGAGCCAAAGCTCTGATACCAGATTGTGGGTCCCGAATATATATGGCACAACCCAAGAGGGGGGGTGAATTGGGTTTTCTAAAAAACTGAAATAAATTTTAGAAATTCTAAACAGAAATTAGAATTCTAAGCACAGCGGAAAAACACACACAGAACTTTGTGAGAATAGAATGTGAATTAGAATCTCCTCACAATGTTCTAATTTCAGATATAGAAAGTCTATGCAAAGTGCAGCTATTGATTAGAACAGCTTCACACTGACTTGTACAATATCAGAGCTTCTTTATGTTGACACGTGATTTTATGCCCCGCCTGATCCAATGAGGAAATGAGGATGCAAAATGAATGGATTAATGCTATCTAGAAGTCTTTTAATCCAAGGATTTAAATTAAAAATGATGTTGAAAAGTTGGCTGAGTCATAGCTGCGTCACGCAAGAACAGCTGCGTCACGCAACTGTTCATCCAAGAACAGTTGCGTCACGCAACTGTTCATCACTATTCATAACTGTTCATCACTATTCATCACTGTTCATCATGTTGACGCAGCTGCGTCTTGACCTACCTTATAAATACATCTCTTTCTCACAATTTGGACAGAATGAAAAAACAACAAAAAACACGATTTTAAATCCCTAAAAAAACACTCTCTGCGGCCACATTTTTCTTCAAACATTCTTGTGAGTTGATTTGAAGGAAAATTGCCATTAGATATTAATTCTAGGTGAATCAAATCATAAAAAGAGAGAAAGAGAGAAAAAAAAATCAAAAAATAAAAGAAAACACATTTAAATCCTTGGAAACAAAGCTTCTGGAGATCAAAAACATCATTTGTTGAGACCATTGATCCATTTACAATCCTCAATCTGAGGATTAGGTAAGTCCTTTAACGTTTTGTATCTTTTACATATTTTGTGTTATTTTTACATACTTTTGTGGTTTTAGTAATCTAAGTTTCTTTAAATTGTATTCTGTTCATATTTAGCCATATTATACGTCCTTAAATCATATTTAAATAAGAAATGACGTAAATAAAATAACTTGAAAACGAATTCTGGGCCAGAACAGGTGCATCGCGCACTGTTTATGAAAGAACAGCTGCGTCACGCAGCTGTTCATCATGAACAGTTGCGTCACGCAGCTGTTCCTCATGAACAGTTGCGTCACGCAGCTGTTCCTCATGAACAGTTGCGTCACGCAACTGTTCATCACTATTCAGAACTGTTCACGCAACTATTCACTATTCGCTATCCACTGTTCACTGTCCACTGTTCACTATTCATGGCTCTTGAAGAACAGTCGTGTCACGCGACTGTTTATCCAAGAACAGTTGCGTCACGCGACTGTTCATCGATTTTTCCAGAAAAATAAAAAAAAATAAAAAAATATTAAATTTTATACGAAAATAAAATCTAATTTCTTCAAAATTTGAAAATGCCCAATTATGAACAGATTACAGTTTAATTAAACTTAGAATACTAAAATGTAATTTTATGTGTTTATTTATATGAATTTTGCAATTTATGTTTAAATGAAAAATAAAATTAAGTTTGTTGATTTATTTATATTTAAGATTAATTTGCATGTTTATTAAGAATTTGCATTTCTAGTGTTAAATAATAAATATGCATGATTTTGGGTTTATGGGTTGGATTTAAATCGGATAGAATGTATTTTAGGTTCGGTTTGTTGCCCGCCTTTAACCATAAGGCAAGAGCGGGTCTTTTTTATTTATTTGGTTTGATCGCTTTGATTTAATTGCTTTAATTTGAATAATTGCTATGTGATAATTAGATTTGATTGGGACGATTAATTAATTTTCCACATAGGAACTCGGTTCGATTTATTCGGGTTGGGTTTAATTAAATAATTTGGCTTTTCCAAAATAAAATAAAATTAGAAATTGTAGGTTAAAAGAGGCCGGTTTTTCCGGGCGTCGGCTTCCAACGGGCCGACGTACCTAATTCCCTTACCCAGAGTCGTACTTGGTTCGCCTGACCAGTTTGTCTAAATAATAGGCCTTGAATAAAATTGGGTTTAAAATGAAGTCACTTTTATAAAATAAAATTGGAAACGGTCCCATCACCGAAATAATGGGTGGCGACTCAAAATATTTTATAAGATCGATTTATCGGCATCGCATATCCAAAAAGATTTTTATCACCTTTTTCAAAACAATAATAATAAACAAATAAAAAGATGTTTTTCGGAATCCTTCTAGGGTTCGGGATTTCGGCGAAAACAGTTTGGCGGCTTCACTGGGAATTTTGCACCCATTAATCCCCTGTTATTTTTAATAAACAATTTAGTAGTTGCAATTAGGAATTGACTCTAAAAAGCCTACTTTTTAAATAAAATTGGTTAGAAAAGCCGATGGAAAATTGTTAATCGTCCATATGTGTTTAAAATGCTTTCCTTTTCCTTTCCTAGGATTTTTGCATTCATTCGCATTCCTTGCTTCTCACCTCATTCTACCCATACTACCCTTCGGTGCTGGTGTTAAGTTTGACGGTGGATCTAGCCTAAACCATGCGATTTAGGTGCATCCATCCGAGAATTAACATTACTACCAACCGCAAGCCTAGTACCTTAAAGGTGCGTCAAAAGGAGTAGGCCCAACAAAGCCCGAATCCTATTTGCGGAACCCAGACTTTGTTAAACCCAATAAGACTAAAGCCAATGCATATAGTTGAAAACCTTAGTTACTTCCCCTAAGGTGCACCCGATTCTATTTGCTGTTGTTGTGCCGCATTCATTTCCGAAAGTTGATATCGTCAATCTCAAAACCCCCTGTTGGTTGTCGAGATTAGACCAATTCCAAGGAAACAGATGTCGAAATTTATACCAATGGAATCCGTGTGTGGGAGAAATAAGGTTGGAAGGCATGCATTTCCAAACTCCCGTTCCCCTATATGTTATAAAATGTACATATGTTGTGACATTCATGCATCATGTAACATTTTCTTTTTCAGCCATGCATCAATAAGAGCTACTGTTCGGTACTGGATTTCAAATTCGTTTTGAATAATATTATGCAATCACTTATAGTGAATCAATACCCAAAAGAAAAGGGAGTTATAAGGGGGTTGCGATTCCTTTGTATTGTCACATTTCTCGCATTATCTAAAAATAAGTGAGCAAGAGATTACAAAATTTGTAACAAAACAAAACGAGATCCTGCTTGGGACCATATGTTCCAAGGCAAAAAGTAAGGATATAAAAAAAAAAAAGTAAAAATAAGAAAAATCCCGCTTGGAGATTCTTCCATTCCAAGGAAAAAATTAAGGACACAAAAAAAATAATAAAAATCCTGCTTGGAGATTCTTTCATTCCAAGGCAAAAGTTAGGGACTTGAGAGAAAATAGTCGACTGTAAATTCCAAAAAGGGACGGTCGACGACAGACAATGCCGAAAATGTTTGAATACAAAATAAGTCATTGCCATGTTATTCACACCGAATTTTGGGTCCAGTCGTTGAAATCGAGATTTTATTTCCATACCGGTCATTAGCACATTAGAACTGCATTTCTCATTCTATGTGCTGCTATTTCTCATGCATACATGCAGGACCTACTTTAACTCAGGTGTTTATATCTATCAGTCAGAATTGATCCTTCCCGGAAAATCACCTCGAGAGCTTGGCACCGGCGCCCTGGTCAACGTTTGGTCAGAGTATCCCAATCCCCGAGCCTGCTCCGTTTAGTCCTGTGATTCATTCAAGTTCTTCGGATTCAAATTCTGATTCATATTTGGTTGGGATGGCTGATAACACTGTGAATGAGACGGGTTTCTCTCCAGCCCAGATAAGGACCATTTCTGAAATAATAGATGCTGCTCTTGCTCAACATAGAGCCCAGAACCAAGTGCCGCCTACTTCAAGTAATCAGTCTATAGTGGAGGGAAGAGAGGCTCCAGAACACACCTTGGGTAGTCAAGCATCAGCTGATAATGCTAGTCTGACTGAGAATGAGCTGATTAAGCAAATAGCAGAACTAAAGGACAAGGTGGAGAGGATATCTATTTCGAAAGAAAAAGATCCAGTCATCAATTTTCATGTGACAGAGTATGTCTTGAAGCCCACAAATTCTACTTCTTCGAAGCATACCCTGCTCACGGAGAATGATGACCAGAGGTCCCATTTGTCGGAGTCCATCCGTGTTGCTCAGATGAACCAATACGGCGAAGAGGATGTGTTGCGAGGATTTCCTCAGACATCGTACAAGAACTATAGGAAAAGATATGACGGCCTGGATCTGGGGATACGGAGGGCTGAATTGAATTTTGAAGAACTGTACAAAAAAAACAAAAAGAAGAGCCGAGGGTTTGGTAACTACCGGTCTTCCAGCAATAATCATAACAGAAATGTTGGTCATGCAGCTACAAACCAATTAGGGAGTAGTAATACAGTTAAAGCTGTTAAGGAGAAAAAGAAAAGGGAATTCACTGATTTGGGCATGCCTTTAAGCGCAGTCATGAGATCCTGCATTGAGAATGGCGTATTGTCAAAGTTGCCAATTAATCCATCTAAGCCTATTCAAGGTAGGTTCGCCGATCAAGACTGTGAATATCATCAGTTTAAAGGTCATTCTTCTGATAATTGTCTCAAGCTCCGACATGATATCCAAGATTTGATAGATAGCGAGAAGATCACCAAGCCTCCTGAGCATAATGAGCCGGCGCCCGGAAACCATTAAATTTAGCTGATGGGTGAATTGAACAAGCTCTTAATCTTTCTTTTTGTTTTTCTGAATATTACTTTAAGAACAATTTGAATGAACTTCATTTACTATTTCAATCAATGGGAATGAATTTTGATTACTTGTTTTCTTACTTCTCCTGATTGTTATGTTCATGGCATTGATTATACCACACGCATATTTGGCATAAATGCATTGCATCATTTTGCATTTAACCTAAGCACCGCCCAAAATCTCAAAAAATAATCGAAATCGGATCAGACTTTAAGCTTTAGCTCAAAAACGATTTCCAAGAACGTCTACAGTTATGCTGATATACCGGGGGATCAATAAGCTGATTACAGGGCATGTCATCCCTACCGATTCAAATATCAAGCCAGTAAAGCGGAAAAGGAGATGGGTCAAACTAGAAGTGGCAAAACAAGATGAAGGCTATGGTTCAGAAAGAGCTAGATGCAAGTTTCTAGGAAGGTAATGCATTACCTTGAGTGGTCGGCGAACATAGTCCCTATGCTTAAGAAAGGGGGAGACTAACAACCTGTGTCGACTACAGCCTCGCCCAAAGATGACTTCCTTCTTCCACATATGGATGTCCTGAGTAACAGCGCTGTAGGAATGGCATGTTATCAAAAAAAAAAAAAAATAATAACAATAATAATAATATATTAAAAAGATGTTTTTCGGGATCCTTCCGGGGTTCGGGATTTCGGCGAAAACAGTTTGGCGACTTCACTGGGGATCGATAGTTTAAAAAAAAATGATGACAAAAAATAATATGATAGTTTAAAAAAAATATATATGTATATATAATAAAAGAGAAGGAAGAGCTGAAAGTGAGTCTTCCAACAAAAAAAAAGAGTCCGTTTTATTTGCTGACTGCCAAACAAGTGACTAGATTTATTGAGAAGAACATTTTCTGTCACTATAGAGCTTCTCATCACATAGTTGCAAATAATGATCTTCACTTCAAAGCAGGCGTCTTCCTGAAGGGAAATTCAGACCTAACTGGCATGGATCGTTCAGAATCCAGAAACTGTTGGACAAAGGTGTTGCTGAATCGGATCGTTAATCAAGACCAAATGAAAAGGTTTTTATGTCTGAAATGATGGTTTCGATTAAAAAAAAAAAAAAAGGGGGGGGGGGGGCTAGGTTGAAAAACCGAAAGGGTGACCTAGGCAAGAGATGCACTCGCTAGGTTGAAAACCCATAAAGGGCGACCTAGGCAAAAGTTAGAGTTAAAAAATATGAAATGAATGAAAAAAAAAAATAATGAATAAATATAAACAAAATTTTTGAGATTAACGCATGGTGCTTAGTTTAAATGTGAAATCTATGCCATGCATTTGTGACATACATGTTACTGGTTGCTCAATGTCATCAACTTGACTAAAAGGAGAATAGGCGAATGAGTAGTCAGAATAAATGATCATTGTATTAAAGTAGTTTCTCTTTACTTCAGTATGATGTTGAAAGAAGTAAGAGCAATAAAGAGCTTGATAGCAATAAAGAGCTTGATAGCAATAAAAAGCTTGATTCTCAAATTCATCTTTCCTCTTGTTTCGGGGGCATGATTGTTGATTATAAGACCTCCCTCTCTGCCTATATGGTCAGCATTCGCTCATTTGCGCTGAAGATTTTCCACTATTGGTTTTGCCCGGGTATTGGATTCTCTCAGACAGCGATCAGGAGGACGAATACCATTTTCTCAGTGATTTCCTTGGAAGGATCAATAAAGAAAAACCATCAATAAAAATTCTTAGCCTTTAAATAGGTTCATGCATACATAAAGAAGTTGCATATTTTATCTTTTTCTGCGCGTTGCAGGTGATCCCTTCTTTTTCAAGAGTGTAAATCCTTTTTGTTTATGTGCTTTTGCTTAGCTCCTATTTCATTATCTTTTATTAACTTTGGAATAAAATTGATGGGCATTTTGGCCCACATTAACAAGGCGGACCACTCTTGTAAGTAGGTGGGATGCCTCTCTTTTTTGTCTCTGTGGCTTTGTTTCCTTTGTGCAGGAATAAAACAAAATCTAAAAAAAAAAAAGAAGAAAAGAAAAGCATAAAAAAAAATCAAATTGGAGTCGGTGTGCAGCTCGTATACCTCAATAATTCCATCTACTCACCTCACAGGGGGCAAAATCATCAGACACCCCCAGGTAAGTCTTCTTTCCACACCGCATCAGGGAAAGTATACCTGAAAATTTGGGACTAGAAAAATTTGGCGATTTTTGCTAAAATTCAAAATTCTTTGCAATGGACAAAAATAAAGTTTTCAAGGTTATCTTAAAAGATAATATTTTTGGTCTCAGGACAACATTCCGGACTGGGGGCAAAAATATAATCTTTTGCCCTGATGCAAAATTTCAACTTTTAAATTTCAAAATTCATAATTAATGCATGGGGGCATGTGACGCCCCAACATTTATCAAAGGCAAGATCTGTTTGTACACAGAAATTGCCCTTTTTCTCTTGAAAATTTTTCAAGTCAACCGGTGATGGTTTCTCGAAGCTGATCAAGGTAATCTCAAAACCAAACACTCCAAAGCTGATTATGCCGAGCTGAGGAGGTGGACAAAGCCGATTAAACTGTGCTTTGGACCAAGTAAGGTCTATATATCTACAGAAATCAAGCAAAATCTGTTTTTACACAGAAATTACTCTTTGACCTCACAAAGCGAAATCTGTTTTTACACAGAAATAACTATTTGGTCCCATCTGTTTTTATACAGAAATCAAGCAAAATCTGTTTTTACACAGAAATTGCTCTTTGACCTCACAAAGCGAAATCTGTTTTTACACAGAAATAACTATTTGGTCCCATCTGTTTTTATACAGAAATCAAGCAAAATCTGTTTTTACATAGAAATTGCTCTTTGACCTCACAAAGCGAAATCTGTTTTTACACAGAAATAGATATTTGGTCCCATCTGTTTTTATACAGAAATCAAGCAAAATCTGTTTTTACACAGAAATGGCTCTTTGACCTCACAAAGCGAAATCTGTTTTTACACAGAAATAGCTATTTGGTCCCATCTGTTTTTATACATAAATCAAGCAAAATCTGTTTTTACACAGAAATTGTTCTTTGACCTCACAAAGCGAAATCTGTTTTTACACAGAAATAGCTATTTGGTCCCATCTGTTTTTATACAGAAATCAAGCAAAATCTGTTTTTACACAGAAATTGCTCTTTGACCTCACAAAGCGAAATCTGTTTTTACACAGAAATAGCTATTTGGTCCCATCTGTTTTTATACAGAAATCAAGCAAAATCTGTTTTTACACAGAAATTGCTCCTTGACCTCACAAACCGAAATATGTTTTTACACAGAAATAGCTATTTGGTCCCATCTGTTTTTATACAGAAATCAAGCAAAATCTATTTTTACACAGAAATTGCTCTTTGACCTCACAAAGCGAAATCTGTTTTTACACAGAAATAGCTATTTGGTCCCATCTGTTTTTATACAGAAATCAAGCAAAATATGTTTTTACACAGAAATTGCTCTTCGACCTCACAAAGCGAAATATGTTTTTACACAGAAATTGCTATTTGGTCCTATCTGTTTGTATACAAAAATCGTCCTTTGGTCCCACCAACAATGATGATGCATTTTAAAGCTATTTGGATTTTAATTCTACTAATGTATTGCAAAGTTGATCTGTTTGTACACAGGAATTACTTTTCTCAACAGAACCCTGGACGTGGCTAGATGACCGCTGATGCTCAAATCTGTTTGTACACAGAATGCTGATGTAGTCCGACTGGAGCCTTTAGGTCAATTCAATCAAATTCCTTCGAGCCAGTCAAACCGAACCTCGAAGGTATTTTCATATCCAATCGATCCGGCTGGAGCCAACAAAGCCGATCAAACCGAGCTGAGTAGGTGGCCAGATGATCAAGTCAATCCAACATCTTTCAAGCCGATCAAACTGAGCCTTAAGGATGGTTGCCAGATTGAAGGCGCGTCAATAGGACCACTTTAACATTAATCGGTTATACAATTAATGCTAAAGTGGGGGGCAAACTATTGACGCGTGATTTTATGCCCCGCCTGATCCAATGAGGAAATGAGGATGCAAAATGAATGGATTAATGCTATCTAGAAGTCTTTTAATCCAAGGATTTAAATTAAAAATGATGTTGAAAAGTTGGCTGAGTCATAGCTGCGTCACGCAAGAACAGCTGCGTCACGCAACTGTTCATCACTATTCATCACTGTTCATCACTATTCATCACTGTTCATCATGTTCAACAAATGAGTAGCGTGACGCAGCTACAGTAGCGTGACGCAGCTATAGTCAGCTACAGTAGCGTGACGCAGCTGTGTCTTGACCTACCTTATAAATACATCTCTTTCTCACAATTTGGATAGAACGAAAAAACAACAAAAAACACGATTTTGAAACCCTAAAAAAACACTCTCTTCGGCCACATTTTTCTTCAAACATTCTTGTGAGTTGATTTGAAGGAAAATTGCCATTAGATATTAATTCTAGGTGAATCGAATCATAAAAAGAGAGAAAGAGAGAAAAAAAATCAAAAAATAAAAGAATACACATTTAAATCCTTGGAAACAAAGCTTCTGGAGATCAAAAACATCATTTGTTGAGACCATTGATCCATTTACAATCCTCAATCTGAGGATTAGGTAAGTCCTTTAACGTTTTGTATCTTTTACATATTTTGTGTTATTTTTACATACTTTTGTGGTTTTAGTAATCTAAGTTTCTTTAAATTGTATTCTGTTCATATTTAGCCATATTATACGTCCTTAAATCATATTTAAATAAGAAATGACGTAAATAAAATAACTTGAAAACGAATTCTGGGCCAGAACAGGTGCATCGCGCACTGTTTATGAAAGAACAGTTGCGTCATGCAGCTGTTCATCATGAACAGTTGCGTCACACAACTGTTCATCACTATTCAGCACTGTTCACGCAACTATTCACTATTCGCTATCCACTGTTCACTGTCCACTGTTCACTATTCATGGCTCATGAAGAACAGTCGTGTCACGCGACTATTCATCCAAGAACAGTTGCGTCACGCGACTGTTCATCGATTTTTCCAGAAAAATAAAAAAAAATAAAAAAAATATTAAATTTTATACGAAAATAAAATCTAATTTCTTCAAAATTTGAAAATGCCCAATTATGAACAGATCACAGTTTAATTAAACTTAGAATACTAAAATGTAATTTTATGTGTTTATTTATATGAATTTTGCAATTTATGTTTAAATGAAAAATAAAATTAAGTTTGTTGATTTATTTATATTTAAGATTAATTTGCATGTTTATTAAGAATTTGCATTTCTAGTGTTAAATAATAAATATGCATGATTTTGGGTTTATGGGTTGGATTTAAATCGGATAGAATGTATTTTAGGTTCGGTTTGTTGCCCGCCTTTAACCATAAGGCAAGAGCGGGTCTTTTTTATTTATTTGGTTTGATCGCTTTGATTTAATTGCTTTAATTTGAATAATTGCTATGTGATAATTAGATTTGATTGGGACGATTAATTAATTTTCCACATAGGAGCTCGGTTCGATTTATTCGGGTTGGGTTTAATTAAATAATTTGGCTTTTCCAAAATAAAATAAAATTAGAAATTGTAGGTTAAAAGAGGTCGATTTTTCCGGGCGCCGGCTTCCAACGGGCCGACGTACCCAATTCCCTTACCCAGAGTCGTACTTGGTTCGCCTGACCAATTTGTCTAAATAATAGGCCTTGAATAAAATTGGGTTTAAAATGGACTCACTTTTATAAAATAAAATTGGAAACGGTCCCATTGCCGAAATAATGGGTGGCGACTCAAAATATTTTATAAGATCGATTTATCGGCATCGCATATCCAAAAAGATTTTTATCACCTTTTTCAAAGCAATAATAATAAACAAATAAAAAGATGTTTTTCGGAATCCTTCCGGGGTTCGGGATTTCGGCGAAAACACTTTATGAAGGAAAGTTATTGAACTTAGAACTTCCTCATAAAGTTTGCAAAACCATATATAAAGCAAAGTGAAAGATAGTCATTAAGATTAGAACTTCTTCACAGAGCTTTAATCAAAAATTAGAACAACTTTACGATGGAGAGCTATCAAGATTAGAACATCCTCATAAAGTTTAGAAAACAAAATAGAAACCCAAACAGTGAATTATACTGGAAATAGAACAACAGTTAGAACATTGTATATTCACTATATTAGAATACCAGAGTTCTAATGTTCAGGATAGATGAAACTTATTGCTGTTTTAGAACATCTAAATTATTAACAATTTCAGCGTTTCTAAGAAATTAAACAAGAGTGTAAAAGAGACAGTAACAACCAAACATCAGAAATAAAGAGATTAACACCGAGAGTTATAGTGGTTCGGCACTAACTCGCCTACATCCACTCCCCAAGACTCATCTTGAGATCCTCCACTAAGTTATCTCTTTTAAAGGGTAAGAGACAAACTAACAGTACAATGCAATAGATCAAAAACCTAGATCTACCCTTTTGTCCCACTAGATTTACCAAAGGTTCTAGTTAACCTCAACCCTTTCTGTTTTTGGTAGAGTACAGAAAACTCGATTCAAGACATTACTATCCCACACATGGAGAAGGTCGCTTGATAACCTCTATCTCAATAGCTTCTAACCTAAGCTATTACACTCAAAAGTTTAACAAATAAAGAGCCTGTCTACTATAGAATACAGATTCTAAATAGACAGAAGGAAACGCCTATATGAGCACAGGAAAAACAATTTTATCAGATTAGAAGATCGATTAGAACACAGAATTGTTTTTCAAAAAGAAATTGTAAAAATTCTTTTCACTTTAAATATTGAAAACGTTAAGTGTAGAGATGAAAAGAAAATGGGGGTAGAGTAAGTTTTGAGAGAAAAGGATTCGTTCAATGAGAGAGAGAGCTCTTAAAACAAATACTCTTACTTCACCAAATGGATAAGGCGTGAATGTTCCTTTATATAGGAAACAAAGAAGCTGTCGCCTTTTGGAAAGAGATTTTATTTTGAAGTCAGAATATCTTCTTTCCTTGTTAAAACGATGCGAAAACCTTTGTTACCAAAAGATCACTTTATCCCTTTTTGGTAAGAGAATGAAATACGATTTTGATTTCCTTTAAAAAGAAGATATTTTGACAGCATTTATTTTGAGGAGAATTTGCGGAAAGATGCACTTACCAAAACCGAAGGAGATTTTCCTTCATTTTTAAGGTAAGAGAATAATTTTAAAGCACTTTAGATCTTTCAAAATATATTTCCGAAAAGGTGAATGATTTTATTACCAAAAACATTAAGAGAAGAAATCTCTTTAGTTTTAGGAAAATAAATCTTTTCGATTTGAAGGAATATTTTCGAGAATAAATTATTTTGAAGAAAACTAATTTTTCGACAAATATTTTTGAGAGAGAAAAGGATTTTTGTGCTCATATATGGATTTTCTCTCTATCCTACAAAGTTTTCATAAATACCTAGCTACTAGGTCTTCGAAATCTTCATGCTCAAAGTAGGATTTGCCTTGTTTGATATTCTTTCCAACGAAATTCTGCATAAAATAAAATTAGCACAAATAACATACTTTAAATTTATTTGTTTTGTATTAATCATCAAAATCCGAGATTTGACCTTTGAGCCAACAGAATCTAAACCCAAAAATAATGAAGTTAAATTATGACATCAGTAACTATCCAAATTTCTTGAAATTAATCACCAAAAACCACTTCTCAAGCTTTAATCTCTAAGATTTATTACTTAAATCAAGATAAATGGGTTGAATTTGGTGGATTTAGCTAATTAGAAGGTGAAGAAAAACAAAGAGAAGAAGGGGAGGATGTTAAAGCTGAAGAGAAGAAGAAGAAGAGAAAAAGTGGTTGCTCGAATAATTCAAGTTGATTTTATAAAGCAACTAAAGGGTAGTTTGGTCTTTTTCCATAATTAGATGGCTAAGATTGAGTCAATAGTAATCTAATCTAATGGCTACAAATATTATCCAATTAAATTCCTTCAAAATATTATTTATCTCCACAAAATTCTCAAATTTACTCCATAAAAATAATTTCTCAAATTTCCTTAATTAATATGACACCATAATTCACTATTCACTAATTATCTAAATTTTTCAAAAATATTCATTACTTACTTTCTATCCATAAAAAGCACGCATGCATGCTCTAAAAATATTAAATAAACTATAAACATATATTGTAATTTTTCTGGACCAAAATAATACCGACTCCCGAACGGGTAGTACTATTCACAGATCAGTAAACTACTATTTCAAACACAGGAAAAATAGGACGTTACAGCTCTCCCCCCTCAAGTGAATTTCGAGGACGAAATTCTTTAAGGGGGGGGGGGGGAGAAGCATTTAATTGATGATATTAAAATGCTAATAAGAATGTATAAAGTTAAGAAGTTATAGAAGTGTAGTTGTGTTGTGTTGATAATTTGGAGTAATGGGAGTTTGGAGTTGATTTTGGGAGTGTTTTGGTATTTACATATTTGGTAAGCCAAGTTTTTAAGGGAAACTCTTGAAGTTTTTCTGTAGGATCTTCCCAAATTGTTTTTCATAAAATAAATATACATTTTAATAACAAAATATCATTTGCTAAATTTGTGAATACTAAGTCACTTCTAATTCATAATATGATTATATGATCTTTATGTCAGTTAGGATGGTATTTCCGGCACCGAATGTATTTTATTAACAAAATATCATTTGCTAAATTTGGGTCTCTCAAGATTGGGCAGTGGGTGTTACACTGTATTTTATTTTTTCTTGCTTTTGGCTTTCCTGCTTTATGGTGAATTTGATCATGAATGCACTTTCTTAGTCTTTGTTGTGTGTTTTATAGAATGGGAGTCCTTCTGATCCTTTTTCTCCCTTTTGAGGATTACGACAGGGTGACCCACTTTTTTCATATCTATTTGTTCTTTGTATGGAAGGTCTTTCACTTTTGGCCAGAGGTTTCCTTTTTCTTATTTGAGGATTCCTTTTTCTCCTTAAGAAATGGGTTTTGGCCAGAGGTTCAAGAGGTGGCCATCATATCAACCATTTATTATTTGCTGATGACCTTATCATTTTTTGGAAGGCTTCTATGAAGCAAGAGAAGATTGTGTGTGATGTGTTACAGGCTCTCTGTACTTATAGTGGGCAGAAAGCTAACCTTCTTAATCTAGAATTTATTTCTCTAAGTCTGTTTCTCGTTCTGTGAAAAACAAGTTTCAGCAGTTGTTAGGGGTTTTTGTTAGCTTTGATTTGGGTAAGTATTTAGGGCTTCCACTTCTTCATGGGCATGCTACTATTGCTCATTATAATAATATTGCTCATAATGTTAAATCTCGTCTATCAAATTGGCGTTCTAAATTGTTGAGCTCGGCTGTTAAACAGGTGCTTATTAAGTCTTCTATATCTTCTTTGCCTGTGTATTCTATGCAGATAGTTTGTTTCCCAAATGCTATTTATGGGATGGTTGATAAGCTTTCAAGGAATTTTTATTGGGATTCACCTCCGACTCGTAGGCGGATTCATTTGGTTTGTTGGCATACGCTTATTAGGCCTAAAAGGTATGGTGGTTTCGATTTTAAGAGTACTCGTTTGCTTAATATGGCTAAGTTAGGCAAATTCGGTTAGAGGCTTCTGCTGAATGATTCGGCTCTCTAGTGTTTAGGTTTTGCTTCATAAGTACTGTCAGAGTGTTTCTTTTCCTCTTTTGGTGAAGCTGGACAGTTCTAATTTATGGAGGGGTATCGTTTAGAGTTTTTCTATTCTTTCATCTTATACTACCTGGCGTATTGGTGATCATTGGCAAATTAGCTTGTGGTTTGATAATTGGTTGCTTATAGGTCCTCTGATTGACCTGGTTAATTATGTTGTTGAGGGTGACGAACATTGTCGTGTGTAATCTATTATTTGAGAGGGTTCTTGGGATTCCTCAACTTTAAGAACTATAATTTTGGAGGCTATTAAAATGCACATTCAAGTTGTTCCTCTTACTTTAGTAGTTCTTTTATCTGGTTCGATGATTTGGGTTTCTCACCTAAAGGTGACTATAGAGTACGTGCTACTTATTCTACTCTTTTATTTGATGAATTCCATTTGGATGGTTTACATGTTCCTATTCGTAGGTTTTGAATGTGGATGGATTACACAAACTGAACATTTATTTGGTTGATTGTCCATAGGCATATTCTCACTAATTGTTTTCGCACCGCCCCCGAGCGACTCGAAAAACTCTCGATTTTGATTTGTTTCTTGGAAATGTGATCCTTATTTTAACAAATGGTGATAAAACCTTTTTAATGCATGCGATGCCGATAAATCGGTCTTATAAAACATTTTGAGTCGCCACCCATTTTTTCGGCAATGGGACCGTTTCCAATTTTATTTTAAAAAGTGACTTCATTTTAAGCCCAATTTTATTTAAGGCCAATTATTTTAAAAGACTGGTCATGCGCACCAAGTGCGATTCTGGATAAGGGAATTAGGTACGTCGGCGTATTGGAAGCCGACGCCCGGAAAACGGCCTCTTTTAACCTACAATTTCTAATTTATTTTAATTTAGAAAAGCCAACTTATTTATACAAACCCAACCCGAATAAATCGAACCGAGTTCCTATGCGGAAAATCATTTAATCGTCCCAAATAAATCCATTCATTGCATTCATAATCATTCAAACCACATCAACCATTCAACCCACAGCAGTTAAGTTAAAATAATCAAAAGACCCGCTCTTGCCTTATGGTTAAAGGCGGGTCACAAACCGAACCTAAAATACATTCTACCCAATATAAATTCCAGAAACCCTAATAAGCCCAAAATCATGCATAACAATAAATTAACCTACTTGATTTGATTAAACCGCAATCTGCCCACTATTGGTTGTTTCTTGAATTATAAAAAAGAATTGAACATTTATTTAATTGTACAACATTATTATTTTTATTTATTTTTTTAAAAGAAAAGATAAAAATTATTCTGGAACCCTAGAACAGTCGCGTAGAACAGTCGCGTCACGCAGCTGTTCTATGGAAGAACAGTTGCGTGACGAACCTAATAGTTGCGTGATGCAGCTGTTCATGGCTTTGGAAAAATCTTCAGATTCATCAGTCGTTTATCTCAAATATAAGATTAAACAAGAAAATAAAAGTGAAATAAAATCATGAACACGAACAGTTTCGTCACGCAACTAGTCGGGGTAATGTTAATATATTTTGGACATGAACAGTTCCGTCACGCAACTTGTAGCTGCGTGACGCAACTACTCTGGTCCGTAAGTACCTTTCAAACAACCCTTTTTACTTTTTCTTTTTATCAAAACTTGTTTTAATATAACTTAGAAATATCCAATAATGGGCAGGGTACTGTTTTATCAATATCAAGCTACTCAAACATCAACAAAAAATAATCAATAACGAATTAATAACTAAAAAAAAAGCCAAGAAAACTTTAGATAATTACCTAACCCTCAGATTGAGGATTGTACACAATCTGAACGTCTTAGGAGTAAGGTTTCAAGGTCCCAGAAATCTTTGTTCACCAAGTTTTAACAAAAATCTATTTTTTTTCTTTTCTTTCTTTTTCTCTCTTTGTGTGATTTTTTTTTTTTGTTTTCAACCTAATTAATTTATAAGGCCGTTTTTCTTCAAGATGACTCAAAGGAGTTCTTGCAGAAAGCCTCAGCCGCCAGTGTATATTTCTTAGCCCTTAAAATTTCTCTCCTCTTCTCCAAGATCTGCCTGCTTAAGATAAAAACGCAGTATTTATATGGGTAGGGCAACAGAGGATAGCTGCGTCACGCAGCTAGCAGTCGCGTGACGGACCCGAGAGCTGTGTGACGCGGCTCACTTTCTAGATCGTTGCCACGTACCCAAACAGAAAGCAAAACCATTATTTGTCGGCTTTCAGGGTGACGTCACCTTAATTGGAGTTGCGTGACGCAACTACAGTGCCGTCACGCACCGTATAGCTGCGTGATGCAACTCTAGTGCAAGTCAGACTTCCTTGAATTGGTTTAAATCGATCCTTGGTTTAAAGACTTCCAGATAACCATGATTCCTTATTCCGCATCCTCCTATCCTCATTGGGTTAGGTGGGGGCATAAAAACAAGTGTCAACAGTTTGCCCCCCCACTTTATCATTAATTGTATAAACGATTAATGTTAAAGTGGTCCATTGACGCGCCTTTAATCTGGTAATCATCCTCAAAGCTCGGTTTGATTGGCTTGAGAGATGTTGGGTTGACTTGATCATCCGGTCACCTCCTCAGCTCAGTTTGATCGGCTTTTGTTGGCTCCAGTCGGATCAGTAACAACCTCCAAAATTCGGTCTAATTGGCTATGAAGATACCTTTGAGGCTCGGTTTAATTGGCTCGAAGGGTTTTAATTGCCCTGGTCAACTTCGTAATTTACCATCATTAACCAGGAAGAGAGTCCAAACAGTTTCGTAATACACCATCACTGTTTGATGAGACCGTATCGGCTTCAAGAAACCATCACCATTTGGTCATTGAAATTGTCCTGATCAGCTTCGCAATACACCATCACTAATCAGTAAGAGGATTGACTCGATCAGCTTTGCAATGCACCATCACTAATTGAGAAAGAAAAAAAAATGATCCAAACAGCTTCGTAATACACCATCACTGCTTGGTGGGCCCTATCGGCTTCGAGAAACCATCACCGGTTGGCCTGAAAAATTGTTCAAGAGAAAAAGAGTAATTTATGTGTACAAACAGATCTTGCCTTTGTTAAAAATGTTGGGATGTCACATGCCCCCATGCATTAATAATCATAAATGTTTGAAAGTTTGCATCAGGGCAAAAGATTGTACTTTTGCCCCCAGTCCGGAATTCTGACCTAGGACCAAAAATATTAGTTTTTTAGGCAAACCTTTCAATGTTTATTGCAAAATATTGGTTGAAAATTTTGCAAAAATTTAGCAAAAATTTAGGCCAGAAAAATTTTAAGCCTGAATTCGTAAGTATACTTTTCCTGATGCAGTGTTTGACAGAAAACTTATCTGAGTGTAATTTGGGCAATTTGATGCTTCTACCCCCTGTGCGGTGAGTAGACAAAATTGCTGAAGTATACGAACCGCATACTGGTGTTAAATTGCTTGAATGGGTCACCATGGGCTTAAATGGGCGTTGATGGGCCGATGTGGGCTTGAAGGGGTTAATGGGCCCCCCTTTTTTGGGCTTGAAGAGGTGGTAATGGGCTTGGGCCCATGGCTTACTATAAGTAAGCTGCTTAAGCATTTCATTTTTTACTTTTCAAAACTCTAAGCTTTTTGAAAACACTCTGAACATCAACCAAAATGTCTCAGCTTCCCGAGATCTCAGCTTCCGCCTACACACTGGAGATGAACACTCTGGGGGCGATCCCGGACATCCCGGTTTTTGAGGGTGAGCGGGTGCTGGTCAGTCGTAATGCCCTGACTCCCAAGACACGACCGCTGCAGCTCCTTCCGTTGTCGGGGACCGAGTTCCCTGTTCGACACGAGACCGGCGCGATGTGCGGCTTCCAAATCGAGGTAAGTAACTTTGCACTTGAATTTTTTGCTTTTGAATTTGCATTATTGATGATTTGTTGAATTAGTATACTATTTGTGCGTCGGTAGTCGCGCACGCAGGAAGGAGTTGCGTGACGCAACTGTTCCTGCGTGAACAGTTGCGTGACGCAACTGTTCGAAGCGCCGTAAACCCTAGCACCTCTGAACGCTTTGAATTTGCCCCTTTGCATGTGTTAATGCTTTATTTGCTGATTGAGAATTGATGCTATCTCCCATTCGACGTACTTAGACCCTGAAACTGCATAAAAAAAAGCACAAACACGAATAGATTGAATCATAAATTAGTTTCTGTGTACCTTCGACAGTTGCTTTACGCAACTGTTCTGTGGAAGAACAGTTCCATGACGCGATTGTTCGTCAAGGATGCAATGCCTTGAACAGTTGCGTGGCGCAGCTGTTGAGTTGCGTGGCGCAGCTGTTGAGGTGCGTGACGCAGCTGTTTGTCAGGAGGCGCAACTTTGCCAAGTTGCATGACGCAGCTTTGCAGATGCATGACGCTGCTGTTGGTCAGGAGGCTCAACTTTGGCAAGTTGCGTGACGCAACTTCACAGATGCGTGACGCAGTTGTTCGTCAGGAGGCGTAACTTTGGCAAGCTGCATGACGCAGCTTCTTAGACGCGTGAGGCAGCTATAGTTGCGTGACGCAGCTGTGTTTGGCCCGAGGCTTGAATACTTTATTTTCCTGCCATAAAACAAAAATAAACAACTGTTAGTTTAAAGTCTTATTTTGAATTGAAATTTTTCTTACACAGGTTGATCTGGGCAAGGCCCGTGCTGGCAGATCCTCCACCGATGCTTCAGCGTTCTGGGATCTGTTGGACCCTCCAATGCGATCCAGAGTCATTGCTGCTGGTTTCGGCTACTACGCTGCTGGGCTTCGCCGCACTCAACCCCGATTTCCACCCACCATGCGCTATGCGCTGATAGAGCGGTGGAACGACTGCACCCACACATTCATCTTTAGCTTCGGGGAGATGACCCTGACTCCCGTCGACTACACTGCCATCATCGGGCTCGGGCTCGGGTTCGATGGTTCGGCTGCTCCTTTGGATGCTCGGTACTAGATTGCTGCCTTGGGAGCTGAGCTGGTTCGTACCCTACTTGGCGTGACCACTCAGACTAGGTACACCGCTCAGGGGTGTGTATCTTATGAGGTGGTGTATCGATTCTGGGCCGAGCGGATTCGGACGAGGTTGGCCGCATGGAAAGAGCTACTGGTGGAGGCCCGGCCTGCAGCCCCGACATACACTCGATAGGAGAGAGACCAGGCAGCATGGTCTTTTATTTTTTATATTATTTCTTCGCAGTTGCTATGCACCTTCCAGAATAAGGGAGACCCTGCGGTGCTAGTATGTTTGTGGGATTTGAGCCGGGTTGGCTCTTATAGCTGGGGCTCTCTCGCCTTGGCTCACCTCTATCATGGTCTAGACGTATGGACCAGGGGTAGTGGTGAGTCGAACTGGCAGTTCCTCCGCCCACTCGAGGTAAGACTCTTATTCCCTTAACTTTCTTCTTTTATTATCTTTTTTTTTTCACAGCTCAAATTTTATTCTTGACTGATTGAGATCTTGTTGTAGGTGTGGGCCTACGAGTACCGGATTTACCCTGGTGGTCCGAGAGGTGATGCTTCAACTGATACCCGGCGGATTCCTTGATATCTGGCGCACTGCCATCATACCTTCTCCAGTTCTGAGGATCCACACTACTGGAGGTGTTATCTTAACGATAGGGCCTTATCCGATGTAAGTACAAGGAATCTCCTAAATAACATATTTCTTTTTTTCTTTTTCACTGTTTATTCACTGACTCTTCTGTTTTGCAGCTTCTTCTGACTCCCTGGGAGGGGGATGCTTGGGAGGCTTATCTTGCTCGTGCCGTGGCAGAGGCCTACACCCAGTCCAGATTCCTGCTTCGGGGTTACTGGTTAGACCGGTATTTCCTGGGGGAGAGGATCTATGAGCTCCAGGTGGCCACGGCACAGAGGCGAGTGCCCGACGCTCCTCCTCGCCACATGTGCCTGTTAGAGGGTATGACCCCGGAGGACCGGGAGGAGGAGTATATTGGCTCTCCTGCTGATATCCCTCTAATGGTTGGCGATTATGCCACATACTTCTCTACCCGTCTGCAAGCCAGGCTGCCGGAGGTTCGGGAGTACATCCAGTTGACTCTTTTCTCTTCAATTATGATTCTTTCTTCAACTGTTTGGCCAAGCGACTAAGTATAATTGTCTTTGACTTGCTGCAGGATAGGAAGAAGCACCGGACGCCTGCCTGTTACAGGGCACAGGCGGAGGCGACTGCTCCGGTTGGACCTACAAGAGTTGTGCTGGGCGATGTCCCTTTCCCGCTGGGCATGGAGGTTGCGCTGGATCCTGCTCTGGGCCTCGGGTCGGCCATCATCATCCCTGCTGACCTCAGGCAGGCTCCTCCACCGCTGCAGCTGGATCCTGAGCATGCCACACATGTAAGTAGAAAAATAAATTCACTAAGTAAGGATATTTTACCTGAATGACTCTTTATTGAATATCTTTCTGTGCTTGCAGATGCCTGCTCAGAGATACCAGGAGCTGTACCGGAGATTTGGCTTTGCCCGGTCATACATTGTTCGGCTCTATCCTGAGCTCCACGAGAGGGTATGTATGATCCTCATGTGCTGTACCTTTTTCTTTATTTTTTGCTTACCTCTCTTACCTCTTTCTGTTTTTATATTTTCACAGGACCTGGAGATTGGGATGCTGCAAAGGCACCAGTCCCGCCAGTCCAGCGCTGTTACCCGACTCCAGATGGAGGTCGACCGACTTTGGACTAGGCTGGAGGTAGAGGGGATTCCATTGGATTTCTCCGATGACGAGGAGGATGATGATGATGGCTTCTCGTCTGATGATGCACCGCCATCTCCACCCGCTCAGGCAGCTGCTGGTCCCAGCCGGAAGCGATGTTAGCCGGCCTTCTTCACTCTGACCGCCTTTTTGGGACATTTTTGTGGTTTGTAGGAATATATTTTCAGTGTTTTTACATTAATTTTACAATATTATTTACATTTTTATTACAGCATTATTACTTTTGCTTTTTATTACAGCATTATTTACATGTTTATTACTTATAATTTGTGAAACCTTATTCCTGCATAAGAAAAACACAAATGCACACAAAAATCGCAAAATAGAAGCGTCCCGCTTACTTGCGAAAGTGGTCCACCTTGTTAATGCTCAACCAACCAATTTATTGTAAATAAGGAAATAAAATAAAATGAAATAAGGAAAATAAAAAATAAAATAAGAATCAAACAAAAGCGAAAATGAAGCGTAATACTTACCTGACAGGGTGGTCCACTTGATTAATGCGGACATAAAGGCTCAACCACCCTTTCTCGGTTAATGTGATCATAAAGGCTCAACCTCCCTACTGTAAAAGCTGGCCATCTTATTAATGTAGGCATAAATGTCCACCCACCGGAGTGATCTGTGCATAAATATTCACCCAACCACCATCGACAATAAGTACTAGGTCAAATAATGATAGCGCCTCATTCACTAAACCCTTTCCACTTCTATAAGTAGAGGCTTTCCTCTGCGTCTTCTTCATTCCCAGCATTCAAAACAACTCCATTGCTTGAATAATCCTTTCCTATGGCTTTCAGAAACCAAGTTTCGTCCTTCGTCCAGTCCATTCCTAACGACCTATGGCAGATTTGCCCCATGAACCAACTCGCCTGGCTGAAGTATTTCAAAGACTTAAAACCTGATCATGGTTTCTTGTCGTGGCTTGTCACGTACTTCAACCCCAACACCATAATTTTCCGGTTTGAAGATTCTAAAGTAACTCCGACCTATGAGAAAATGTGTGCTGTGATGGGTCATCACCCTGAACAAGATGAAACTCCAGCTTTGCCCCCAGGCCCTAGGCATGATCTAGCCGAGATTGCGGCCCTGTGCCCAGTTTACCTCCCTGATGGCATAAACCCGGATCAAAGTCTTCCCTTAGAGCCTTTTCTGAGTAGGATTCTGTCCATGCATGTAGACCCCTCTTGGATTCGAGCTTGTTGTTTCCTGTTGTTGAATATGTATGCCATGAAGAATCGCCAACCTGGAATTGGAGATTTCCGACTGCTGACAGTTGTTCGTGACATGCAAATGTATCGTCGTACTATCTCCATGATGGTCATGGGGGAGACGATGTGCTGGGTCAGGGATATTGCCCTTCATATCACCAATTTCAATGTTCACCATCGTGGTTGTCCGATGTTGTTGCAAGCCTAGGCTCTAGACAAGTTAAGCCTAATTCCTCCGGTCCCAGCTCATTTGATTCCAACGTATGGCCCTGCCAACTTTCGATCTTGGTCCTGAGGACATTTTGATTTTGGGGATAACCCTGTGATTCGGTGGACTTATCCTTGGTGGAGGATTAGACTGGTCACTGCTGGGAGCATGAACCTCAATTACGTGTTTTACGCCAGTCTAGATCGTTCCACGGCCTATTTCCCAGACAGGATCAGCCGTCAGTACTGTATGATACAACGCGTTCCTAGAATCCATGACTTCGAGAGTGGTCCCATGATGCAGAGTCTGTTGACCAATTTGGCTGACCGTTGGCGAAACTGAAACACTTGGTATCTGGGTCAGGGGGTGATGCAGGACACCGTGACACTTGAGTACGTCGACTGTACACCCAGTGATGATACTAGGTTTTGAAAAGATTGGCGTCTGATGACAACCTCTGCTAGAATAAATGCTGTTGTTGCTTCTTCTTTGCAATTTCCTGTATTCCAGGGCCGTGAGCTCCCAATTAAAGTATCCCCTCTTTTTCAATGAATGACTCGGATAGTTCTGTCATTATTAATCCCTGCTTTCTGCACACATGGACAACAAAAGACAACAAATCTTTTCCTTCAAAATTATTTGTTGTGTTAGTCACTTGGGCCTCCTGCCCCTGAGTCAATAAATGAAAGCCCATAAAAGCGGATCATTTAATTTAAAGACAGAAGCTTACATTTGGAAATAAAAAGATAAGGTGACCATTTTTATTACCTGCATAAATCAAACAAAAACAACATATGTAACTTCTTTATGCATGCATGAACCTACTGAGTACTAAGGTTTTATCCATGGTTTTTTTTTATTTATCAATCTTTCCGAGGAAATCACTGAGAAAATGGTATTCGTTCTCCTGATCAATGTTTAAAAGAATTCATCATTTAGGCAGGACCAACAGCCAGAACGTTTTCAAAATAGACGAGTCAATCTTGATCAGATAAGCAGAGGGGAAGAAAAATTTTGAAATTCAAACCCTTTATTAGTCTTACTTCTTTCAACATTATACAGAAGTAAAGAAAACTATTTTAATACAATGGTCATTCATTCTAACTATTCACTTACCTATTCTCCTTCTAGTCAAGTTGATGGCATTGAGTAACCAGTCACAAATCTATCACGAATGCATGGCATAAATTTCGCATTTAAACTAAGCACCACGCGTTAATCCTGCCAATTTTATTTTTATTATTATTTTTATCATTATTTTTTAGTATGCTCTAACTTTTGCCTAGGCCGCCCTTTGCGGGTTTTCAACCTAGCGAACTCATTTCTTGCCTCGGCCGCCCTTTCGGGTTTTCAACCTAGCTCTTTTTTTTTTTTAATCGAAATCATCATTTCAAACATAAAATCTTTTCATTTGGTCCTGATTGACAATTCGATTGACAGGCTTCCCTTCCATGGTGATTAATTCAGCGGCACCTTTAGCTAATAGCTTCTGAATTCTGAATGGTCCATGCCAGTTGGGTCTGAATTTCCCACCAGGATGATTCTAGGCTTCATGGTCCAATAATTTGATCAATACCAAATCTCCATTCTTTAAAGCCCTTGGATGTACCCGTTTGTTGTAGAAACGAGCAATCCTTCTCTTTCTCATCTGATCCTGGAATCGAGCGTTCAATCTTCTTCCATCTAAGAGCGCCAGATCCTCATACCTTTTTTTGACCCATTCTTCCTTGGTCAGACCAGTTTCTACAAGAACCCTGAGAGACTTCTTTTCGAGCTCTACAGGTAACACTGCCTCCATACCATATACAAGTTCAAAGGGAGAAGCTCCATTCACTGATTTGAAGGTAGTGCAATGCCCTCAGAGTGCGAAAGGAAGTTTCTCAGCCCAGCTTCTATACTTCTCGCACATCTTGGACATGATTCTTTTAATCTCCTTATTCGCGGCTTCCACTGCACCATTAGCTTAAGGGTGATAAGGAGAAGAATGGTGATGCTCAACCTTATACCTATATAGCAACTGACCAACATTTGCTTGAAAATGAGAACCATTGTCTGTAACTATGTGATGGGGAACACCATAGCGACAGAAAATGTTTTGTTCAATGAATCTAGCCACATGTTTGGCGATCAAAGTTTTGTAGGATTGAGCCTCGATCCACCTAGAAAAGTAATCTACTGCAACCAAGATATACTGATGACCATTCGATGCTGTTGGTGTGATCTTGTTGATGATATCTATACCCCATGCTGAAAAAAGCCAAGAAGGAGCTATCGGATGGAGTTCAACAACAGGCAGATGGCTTTTATTATCATGGTATTGACATGCTTTACAATGGCGTACATAATTAACACAGTTACCTTCCATCTGCATCCAAAAATAACCTTGCCTCATGATTTTTCTAGCTAAACTCATGCTGCTCAAATGAGTACCGCAGACTCCCTCATGGATTTTTTTCATTATTCCTTCCCCTTCCTTTTTACCTACGCATCTTAGCAACATCCCATCCCACACCCTCCTATAGAGTTCACCATTGGCCAGGACATAATTCAAAGCCATTTTTCTTAGAATCGCGCGGTCTTCCTTTGTCGCATCATCAGAAAAGGTTCCATCTCTCATGTACCTCAAAATAACAGTAAACCAAGGTTCTTCCTCTGATTCAACCTGGTTCACAAAATGTTCTTCATAACACGGGATATTTGCTGCGGTAATGATGAACGGCTTCTTCGGGACCTTACTCAAATCTTGCCAGGCTGATGCTAAGTTTGCCAAGGCATCCGAAATTCTGTTATGGATTCTTCCTATGTGAGTAAAGGTGATCTTATCGAAGAGTGCTGCCTTCTTTAACAAGTACTCGACATAGGGCTTCAACCTTTCTTCTTCCACTTTCCATCTCTCGTTAGCATGTTCGATAACCAACAGTGAATCTCCTATCACCTTGACTTCCTTAGCACCTGATGCAAGAAGAGCCTTCATTCCCATGATACACGCTTCATACTCAGCCATATTGTTGGTAACCGGAAACAACAATCTTTTGCACATTGTTGTGACCTCACCATTAGGTGCCTCTATCACGATACCAGCTCCGGCTCCGTTTCTATTGGCTGATCCATCAAAGTACAATTTCCAAGCCCCTGTTTCAACACACAACAAGTGTTCATCAGGAAATTCCAATTCCCGTGATTCATCATTTGCAATTGAATTCTCAGCCAGGAACTCTGCCACAACTCGACCTTTGACCGTCTTCTTCATGATAAACTCTGCATCCACACTAGACATCTGAATTAGCCATTTGGACAGCCGTCCTTCTAGAGTAGGCATTCTCTGAAGATACTTCATAGGATCAATTTTAGAGACGAAAGTGACCCTGAAGGAATCAAAGTAAGGCCTCAATTTCTTTATCGACCACACCACTGCCATACACATTTTCTCCACCAAATTGTACTTCTCCTCGATGGGTAGTAGTTTCTTGCTGATATAATAGATGGCCTTTTCTACTCCAGCAGCGTTCAGCTGTGCCAACATAGCTCCAACTCCCGCGTCCTCTATAGACAAATACAGGATCTGAGGCTCTCCTGGTCTAGGCGAACTCAGCACTGGTGGATTCATCAAATACTTCTTTATGTGATCAAAGGCTTTCTGGCAGTCCTCATTCCATTTAACTGGTTGATTCTTCTTAAGTAGCTTGAAGATCGGAGCACAAGTGATGGATAACCTAGAAATAAACCTGCTGATATACTGAATTTTTCCCAAAAAGCTTCTCACCTGACGTTCTGTTCTTGGCGGTTCCATATCCTGAATGACTTTTATTTTGTCTGGGTCAACCTCAATCCCGTTAGGTCCTACCACAAAACCTAACAACTTCCCTTTCTTAAGTTGTACTGTTTGACCCGTACGAAGAACTTTTCCAGCATCTCTGTGTGTTCTTCCTGTGTTCTCGTCATGATCACCATATCATCCACATATACCTCTAGTCCTTTATGGATCATATCATGAAATAAAGTTGTATCCATTCTCTGATATGTTGCCCCGGCGTTCTTCAGTCCAAATGGCATCACTCTATAGCAAAAAGTCCCAAAGTCAGTAGTGAAGGCAGTTTTGTGCTTGTCAACTAAGGCCATCAAGATTTGGTTGTATTTGGAGAATCCGTCCATGATAGAATAACATCCCATTCCAGCAGCACTGTCAATCAAAATATCTATGTGTGGAAGTGGAAAGTCATCTTTGGGCGAGGCTTTGTTTAGGTCCCTGTAATCAACACAAACTCTTATCCTCCCATCTTTCTTCAGCACGGGGACTATATTAGCCAGCCACTCAGGATAATGTATTACTTCTAAGAATCCTGCATCTAACTGTTTCTGGACCTCAGTCTTGATCTTGTCTTGCCATTCTGGTCTGACTCGTCTCCTCTTTTGCTTTACCGGCTTAATACTCGGGTCGGTAGGAATAAAGTGTTCTAGAATCGATCTGTCGATTCCTGGCATGTCGGTATAGCTCCAGGCAAATACCTCTGAATTCCTCTTGATACATTTTTGGAGATCCTGTCTAAGTTCAAGCTTAAAGTCCGATCCGATTTCGATTATTTTGGCATCTTCGGTGGTGCTTAGGTTAACTGCAAAATGATGCAATGCATTTATGTCAAATATGCGCGTGGTATAATCAATGCCATGAACGTGACAATCAGGAAAACAAGAAAACAAATAGTCAAAATTCACTTCCATTGATTGAAATAATAAAGGGAAACCATCCAAATCGTTCTCAAAACAGTAATCAGAAAAACCAAAGACAGGATTAATAGCATGTTCAATACATTCATCACAACTGTCTTTTATAGCTTGAATCACTTCATCAGCATCTGGAGCTTCCTTTGCTTCTGGGGTAGCTTTTTCTTTTGCCTCTTCATGCTCTGTCATCTTCATTACCTTCCTCTCTGCTTCTTCAGCATCTTCAGCTGTTAGTATTGACTGGAGGATCCTTGCCTTAGCCTTTTGCTCCTGCACCATTCTGGAAGCTTCGTCCCCAATCCCCAGGAAATCTTCAAATTCAGGTATCTTCTGTGACCATTCAGTGCCACTGCCTATTTGAACCATGCCAACCATGAACTGTGTGCCTTCAACCAACTGTTCGAAGGAAGGCTCAGGAGATTTTATCAGCTGCTCATCAAAGTCTGTCATGATGATCTCAAGACCAGGATAGGTCTTTCCTCTGCTTTCAAATTCCCCCGAAGCCTCTGGGACAAAGAAAATCTTGTTCAGCTCTGGCTTTCTTATCGGAGACTGGACTTCATATTTCTCCTTCTTTCTACTCTCTGAATACCCTAGCCCACGTCGATCTTGTTGTCCATGTGATGATGACAGAGGTTCAAACCTTCCTTGTAACTCGCGGCCTAGTCCCTTGCCATATTTCCACTGCATCTTTTTCATCATTTTACGAGAAAAAGGACTCATCCTGTTGACTGCATTTTTGTTTTTAGTAATTGCAGCATCACCAATCATGGCCACTTGAAAACCAGACAAAGGCACGGCCGCCTCCAAACCTTCTACAGCCGCCACATTCAAATCTTCTTGTGCATTGATGGTCACCACATCAGTGCCCCAGGGAAACTTAACTTTTCTGTGCAAGGTGGAAGGGATTGCACCTAGAGGATGGAGCCATGGCCTTCCCAACAGTAGAGCATAATTGGCCAAAATATCTGTGAACCCCTTCCCCAAAAACACATAGGCATATAATGCATATGATGAATGAGAAGAAATGCACGTGATGTGTGTGAGTCGCCACCTTGTTTAATTATTTTAGGGTAAACTAGGAAAAAACCCTATGTGACTCCAATTTTAATTAACCTAGTTGCTAGATTAATTATCCCAATGTTTAAGGCACAATCTACGAACCCGAGATGGATCCCGAGACTATGTCATGCTGATGAACTAACCGATGAATGAATGTTTTGCAAGGTGAATGATGTATTTGGACCAAATGAAAGATTTATGTGATTTTGACTTGCCACCCGGGGTGAAATCCCGAACGTGCCTACGTACTTCCGTTTGAATGGAAGATCAAAGTCAACGTAGTTCGATAGGCCCTTTTTTTAAAAGGGCTTTGAAGGTGTATGCTTAATGCATGAGTGTGTATGCTTTGTGCATGAGTGTGTATATGCTTTGTGCATGAGTGTGTATGCTTTGTGCATGAGTGTGTATGCTTTGTGCATGAGTGTGTGTATGCTTTGTGCATTTTGTGTGTATGCTTTGTGCATGAGTGTGTGTATGCTTTGTGCATTTTGTGTGTATGCTTTGTGCATGAGTGTGTATGCTTTGTGCATGAGTGTATATGCTTTGTGCATTTTGTTTAGGCATTTTGCCAAAGATTGATTGATTTTTAGGCAAGTTGCCAAAAATGTTGATTTTAATGGCTTTTAGCCAAAATGATTTGATTTAGGCAATTGTTGCCAAAATGT
Organism: Jatropha curcas; assembly: GCF_041381405.1. Lineage (NCBI taxonomy): Eukaryota > Viridiplantae > Streptophyta > Magnoliopsida > Malpighiales > Euphorbiaceae > Jatropha > Jatropha curcas. The sequence continues at coordinate 11,112,720 of NC_143151.1, read as the reverse complement.
GCGATTTAGGCGATTGTCGCCAAAATGGTTGATTTTAAGGCCTTTGGCCAAAAGATTGATTAATTTAAGCGATTTGTCGCTAAAATGGTTGATTTTAAGGCCTTTGGCCAAAAGATTGATTAATTTAAGCGATTTGTCGCTAAAATGGTTGATTTTAAGACCTTTGGCCAAAATGTGTTGTTTTAGGCAATTAGTTTGCCAAAATGTGCGATGTAGGCTTTAATGCCACGATTATCAATTAATCGGGCGTTCGAGCTTAATCACAATTTATTGTCGAAACGTGATTGATTAAGGCTTTTAGCCACAATTATTGATTAATTGGACTTAAGCCAGATTTATTCGAAATAAGGCAATTGAACCGTAGTTATTAATTAACTAGGCTCTTTTAACCAATATTATCGGATTTAAGGCTTTAATACCACGATTATTGATTAACCGGACATTTAAGCTTAATCAAATTAATTAAGACAGTTTATTTGTCTAAATGATGACGTGAATGCATTTATGCAGTTGTAGAATTATTAAGAGTAGAGGAGAAGTATGCATGAAGTGCTAAAATTAAATAGGCAGAGTTTCATTTACGTACCTGATTTAATCGTCGACCACTTCTTAACTCCAGATTAAGCTCCTCGTTTAGGTATATTAATTAATTTTAATTTTATTTAATTTTAGTGGTCAAATATCATAATAAAATGCAATGAAAATTAAATTAAAATGCAAAAAGCGGTAAAGAAGGACCCAAAGAGCGTGAGAGGGAGAGGGTTTCGTCCGTCAACACAGACAGAGGTACCAGAAATAGGCTGAAAGATTTATGTGATTTTGACTTGCCACCCGGGGTGAAATCCCGAACGTGCCTACGTACTTCCGTTTGAATGGAAGATCAAAGTCAACGTAGTTCGATAGGCCCTTTTTTTAAAAGGGCTTTGAAGGTGTATGCTTAATGCATGAGTGTGTATGCTTTGTGCATGAGTGTGTATATGCTTTGTGCATGAGTGTGTATGCTTTGTGCATGAGTGTGTGTATGCTTTGTGCATTTTGTGTGTATGCTTTGTGCATGAGTGTGTGTATGCTTTGTGCATTTTGTGTGTATGCTTTGTGCATGAGTGTGTATGCTTTGTGCATGAGTGTATATGCTTTGTGCATTTTGTTTAGGCATTTTGCCAAAGATTGATTGATTTTTAGGCAAGTTGCCAAAAATGTTGATTTTAATGGCTTTTAGCCAAAATGATTTGATTTAGGCAATTGTTGCCAAAATGTGCGATTTAGGCGATTGTCGCCAAAATGGTTGATTTTAAGGCCTTTGGCCAAAAGATTGATTAATTTAAGCGATTTGTCGCTAAAATGGTTGATTTTAAGGCCTTTGGCCAAAAGATTGATTAATTTAAGCGATTTGTCGCTAAAATGGTTGATTTTAAGGCCTTTGGCCAAAAGATTGATTAATTTAAGCGATTTGTCGCTAAAATGGTTGATTTTAAGACCTTTGGCCAAAATGTGTTGTTTTAGGCAATTAGTTTGCCAAAATGTGCGATGTAGGCTTTAATGCCACGATTATCAATTAATCGGGCGTTCGAGCTTAATCACAATTTATTGTCGAAACGTGATTGATTAAGGCTTTTAGCCACAATTATTGATTAATTGGACTTAAGCCAGATTTATTCGAAATAAGGCAATTGAACCGTAGTTATTAATTAACTAGGCTCTTTTAACCAATATTATCGGATTTAAGGCTTTAATACCACGATTATTGATTAACCGGACATTTAAGCTTAATCAAATTAATTAAGACAGTTTATTTGTCTAAATGATGACGTGAATGCATTTATGCAGTTGTAGAATTATTAAGAGTAGAGGAGAAGTATGCATGAAGTGCTAAAATTAAATAGGCAGAGTTTCATTTACGTACCTGATTTAATCGTCGACCACTTCTTAACTCCAGATTAAGCTCCTCGTTTAGGTATATTAATTAATTTTAATTTTATTTAATTTTAGTGGTCAAATATCATAATAAAATGCAATGAAAATTAAATTAAAATGCAAAAAGCGGTAAAGAAGGACCCAAAGAGCGTGAGAGGGAGAGGGTTTCGTCCGTCAACACAGACAGAGGTACCAGAAATAGGCTGAAAATGGTCTATTTATAGGCCATTTTCGGGTCCAGGGCGGCAGGTGCCCCCCACTGGCTATCATAAAAATGATTTATGAGAGCCAGTGGTCGTCTGAAGGAGCAAATTTTGAAGGCGAAACTCGGACCTTGGGCCAAATTGGGATTGTGGGGCCTTGGGCTGAGTTGTGAATTTTCGGACCCTAGGCCGAGTTTTGAATTTCGGGCCTTAGGCCGAATTGTGAATTTTCAGGCCTCTGCGGCCGAATGTGATTTTTCGGGCCTCTGCGGCCTGAATGTGATTTTTCGGGCCTCTGTGGCCTGGATGTGATTTTTCGGGCCTCTGTGGCCTGAATGTGATTTTTCGGGCCTCTGGGGCCTGAATGTGATTTTTCGGGCCCTTGGGGCTTGAATTGTGATTTTTGGGCCTCTAGGGCCTGAATGTGATTTTTCGGGCCTCTGGGGCCTGAATGTGATTTTTCGGGCCTCTGGGGCCTGATTGTGATTTTTCGGGCCTCTGGGGCCTGATTGTGATTTTTCGGGCCACTTTGGCCTGAATGTGATTCTTCGGGCCACTTTGGCCTGAATGTGATTCTTCGGGCCTCTGTGGCCTGAATGTGAATTTTCGGGCCTTTGGGGCCTGAATGTGAATCTTCGGGCCACTTTGGCCTGAATGTGATTTTTCGGGCCTCTTTGGCCTGAATGTGATTTTTCGGGCCACTTTGGCCTGAATGTGATTCTTCGGGCCTCTGTGGCCTGAATGTGATTCTTCGGGCCTCTGTGGCCTGAATGTGAATTTTGTGGGGGCCGTTGCCGCCATTATTCGGCGGCTGCCGCCGCCGTTATTTGGTGGCAATTTGGCGACCGCTGTCGCCTTCGTTCGGCGGCTGCTGCCGCCTTCATTCGGCGCATTTTTCTATAAAAACTTGTTTTGTTGGTTGCTTCTTCACTCATTCTCTCTTTTCTCTCTTCTCCTTTTGTTCTTGTTGCTTTTAAAGAATGAATCCTTCTTTCAATCACAGCATGCACAGCTGGACTAGGAGTCTCTCCAAAGTTGAAAAGATCAATTTGGGGAGGTATGGTCTCTCTCCTATCGTTACTCTCAGGGGGTAGTAATCGACTGGAATTTTTTATGGGCCTGCATCAGACTTTGGGATCCTGAGTCCCATGTGTTCCGGTTCGGAGCCATGATGGAGGAGATGTGTCCTCTTTTTGAGGAATTTTGTGCTATCATAGGGTGCGATCCCAATGCCCCATTGGTCAGGCACGAAGTCAAGATTGGGTATGTTCGGTCGTTTGAAAACCTGTTTCAGTTCAGTCGACCTCAAGCTAGGGCTATGATTGTTGGTGATCAGAAAGCAATTCTGCTGCCTCTGATTGATGAATTTTCAGAGGTCCGTTCAGATGACCCAGACCGGATGAGGCTGAGGATGCGGGCCTTGGTTTTTTGCTTATTAGCTGGTTTCTTGTTTAACAAGGACCCAGGCTTCGGGGACTTG